>NW_009218491.1:0-27448 GCF_000690835.1 Fulmarus glacialis | reverse complement strand
CTACAGGTATGTCAGCCAGGAAAGGGAGGCCAAGGAAAGCGTACCCACCAGTGGCAAACTGGCAAAAACAGACGAACTGGAGTGCAGCTATTAATGGCTACAAGCTGTTCAGAAGGGACAGGCGAGGAAGCAGGGGCAGAGGGGTTGCCCTCTACATGAAGATATGATAGATTGTGAAGAGCTGTCTCTGAAGAATAGCCATGAGCCGGTTGGAAGCTTATGGGTAAGAATTAGGAACCTTGTAGTTGGTGTCTACTACAGGCTGCCTGATCAAGAGGAGCCTATTGACGAAACCTTCTCACCCCAGCTACAGGAGGCATCGCCCTCGCAGGCTCTCGTCCTGCTGAGGGACTTCAACCACCCTGACATCTGATGGAAAAGTAGCATGGCGAGCTGTAGGCAATCCAGGAGACTCCTGGAGTGCATTGAGGATAACTTCTTAGGCCAGGTAATAGACAGCCCTACCAGAGGGGATGCGTTACTGGACCTGTTGGTCACCAACGCAAGTGAGCTAATCGGAGGCGTCAAGATTGGAGGCAGCCTGGGCTGCAGTGATCATGCACTGGTGGAGTTTGCAGTCCTGAGGGATATGAGTCAGTCAAAGAGTAAAGTCAGGACCCTGAATTTTAGGAAAGCAAAATTCCAGCTGTTCAAGGAGTTAGTCAATAGGACCCCCTGGGGAAACTGCTCTCAGGGGCAAGGGAGCAGAACAGAGCTGGCAGATCTTTAAGGACACTTTCCATAGAGCACAAGAGCTCTCGATCCTCAGGTATAAGAAATCGGGAAAGGAAGGCAAGAGACCAGCATGGATGAGTTGGGATCTGCTGGTCAAATTAAAGGGCAATAAGGAAATGCACAGGCAGTGAACACAGGGACAGGTATCCTGGGAATAATATAGGGACGCTGCGTGGTTGTGTAGGGATGGGGTCAGGAAGGCCAAGGTGCATCTGGAGCTGCACTTGGCAAGGGACGCAAAGAATAATAAGGGCTTCTACAGGTATGTCAGCCAGGAAAGGGAGGCCAAGGAAAGCGTACCCACCAGTGGCAAACTGGCAAAAACAGACGAAGAGAAGGCTGAGGTACTCAATAACTTTTTTGCCTCCGTCTTCACTGGCAACCTCTCTTCCCACACCTCTCGAGTGGGTGTACCTCAAGACAGGGGCTAGGGGAGCAAAGTCCCTCCCACTGTAAGAGAAGATCAGGTTTGTGACCTGAGGAACCTGAACATACATAAGTCTGTGGGACCTGATGAGATGCATCCCAGAGTCCTGAGGGAATTGGCTGATGTAGTTGCCAAACCACTCTCCATGATATTTGAAAAGTCATGGCAGTCAGGTGAAGTCCCTGGTGACTGGAAAAAGGGAAACATTGCACCCATTTTTAAGAAGGGTAGAAAGGAAAACCCTGGAACTACTAACCTTTCAGCTTCACCTCTGTGCCTGGGAAGATTATGGAACAGATCCTCCTGGAAGGTATGTTGAGGCACATGGAGGACAGGGAGGTGATTTGAGACAGCCAGCATGGCTTCACCAAGGGCAAGTCCTGCCTGACCAACTGTCCTGGTTTCAGATGGGATAGAGTTAATTTTCTTCCTAGGAGCTGGTATAGTGCTTTAGGATGAGAATAACATTGATAACACACTGATGTTTTAGTTGTTGCTACGTAGTGCTTACCCTCATCAAGGACTTCTCAGCTTCCCATGCTCTGCCAGGTGCACAAGAAGCTGGGAGGGAGCATAGCCAGGACAGCTAACCCAAACTGACCAGGGTATTCCACACCACATGATGTCATGCACCTGGGTCAGAGCAACCCCTTGGTATCAATACAGGCTGGGGGATGAAGGGATTGAGAGGAGCTCTGCCAAGAAGGCCTTGGGGGTATTGGTGGATGAAAAGCTGGACATGAGCTGACAATGTGCGCTCGCAGCCCAGAAGGCCAACTGTATGCTGGGCTGCCTCAAAAGAAGCGTGGCCAGCAAGTCGAGGGAGGTGATTCTGCCCCTCTGCTCTGCTCTGGTGAGAGCCCAGATGGAGTACTACATCCAGCTCTGGAATCCTCAGCACAAGAAAGACATGGACTTGTTCGAGCGGGTCCAGAGGAAGGCCACAAAAATGATTAGAGGGCTGAACACCTTTCCTGTGAGGAAAGGGTGAGAGAGATGGGGTTATTCAGCCCGGAGAAGAGAATGCTCCGTGGAGACCTTGTTGCGGCCTTTCAATACCTGAAGGGCGCTTATAAGAAAGATGGGGACAAACTTTTTAGCAGGGCCTGTTGGGACAGGACGGAGGGATGGTTTTAAACGAAAAGAGGGTAGATTCAAACTAGATATAAGGAAGAAATCTTTTACAATGAGGGTGGTGAAACACTGGAAGAGGTTGCCCAGAGAGGTGGTAGATGTCCCATCCGTGGAAACATTCAAGGTCAGGTTGGATGGGGCTCTGAGCAACTTGATCTAGTTTAAGATGTCCCTGCTCACTGCAGGGGTGTTGGACTAGATGACCTTTAAAAGTCCCTTCCAACCCAAACCATTCTATTATTCTATGACTTAAGCATATATATAAGATACCTCTATATAGGTTTCTATATGTAAGTATGAGCCTATGCTCCTGTTATATCTGTAGAGATTAGATCTCTTCCATACAGCAGGTAGAAACCAAAGAGCTTTTTAGTTAATCAGATCTGATATCTACTTTAAGATGAGATGAATAGCTGTCTGGTCAACATTTACTGGATTGATTAGGAGCTTGACTCAGTTGCTGAAACAAAAGTGTTGAGTGCCATTTGAGACACTCTAGAGGATCTTGCCTGCTTTTCATCTTCCAGCCCAGGATGGCACAAAGCTCCCTCACACAGATCTGGTTTATATCTTCTTTAATGGTACTAGTTACCTGTGCTGAAGAAAATAGATCCTTGAACTACAATGGGGTTAAGATAATACCTGACTTTATTGTACACTCCTAAGTGTAGACATATTGCTCTGGAAAGCAATGCCACCCCTACCTTCATGACAGCTAACGTAAAGCAGGATGAATCTACCCTTAGCTTTAAAATCATAATTTACACATGGAATATGTGTTTTATTATAGACTATTAAATAAGACTAGTAATGGGAGTGAAATGATATGAATGACAGTCATTATCATTACATTACCTGTGAGATGGACAGCATTTCCAGAATTCTAGTTTGTCAAGAACTATAACATCTTCTCTCTTTAACATATGTTATAAAGAAAAAGTTTTATTTTGGAGTTTCTGGCAATGGTAGGGAATTTCTCAGAACTTCTGTGTTTAAGAATATGTGAAGCATTCTTAACAGTTTTAGACTGATCAAGCAATTAAAGGTTAGAATGAAAGATCAACAGTGAAAAATGAAAAATAATAGAAATAATAAAGCAAACCCCAAAGCTCAAAGTTTCATATTCTTCTATTCACTTAGGGCAAACAAGTAAAATTAATTTTCCCTTGACTTAAACAAATTGTGAAAAAAGAGAACAGGGGCATGGACATTATCCATACAAAATGCTGTGTGTGTTAAAGCATAGGATTTTTTTTTCTTTTCCTCTATAAATATAAAACTGCTGTTTCTATGTTTCCATGGCTGATTCAGTCAGTTATAGATATGAATCCGAATGAAATGTTCTTTTGCATATTTTTAACAGAAGCTTATAATTTCAAAAACAAAAAAAAGAGAACAGGGGCATGGACATTATCCATACAAAATGCTGTGTGTGTTAAAGCATAGGATTTTTTTTTCTTTTCCTCTATAAATATAAAACTGCTGTTTCTATGTTTCCATGGCTGATTCAGTCAGTTATAGATATGAATCCGAATGAAATGTTCTTTTGCATATTTTTAACAGAAGCTTATAATTTCAAAAACAATAGGTCTAACAATAAATAACAATGTAATTTTCTTAGTACTCCAAAATATTCTCCTACATTTGTCATACCTGTAAATAGAAAAGGCAGGCTAGCAGTGATGATTTAAAATTACAGTTTGTTTCCAACTGTGTCTTCATAGTGACTCAGTGGTGAAGAGATCCTTCCTCTAATTTTCTCTGCCATGACAGGCCAGGAATCCACTGTCAGATAAAATACAACGTGAGTGATACTGACTGACAGAAAACACTGAGGTAGCCTAGAAAAATTATGCTTCACATTTAAACACTAGCAGAAATAAGGAAAAAAAAAAGAAAATCCAAACCCCAAAACACGACATTGGATTTTTGGCCTACAGGGTCATCTAATTCACAAAACTGAAAAACTGCAAAACTTTAAGAGATGTCAAACAAAATCGTAAAGGATATTAATTATTATAGAGAAATCATGATCAGGGGGGAAAAAAAAAAAATCAAACACATTTTTAGCCTGATTCCCCTGAAATTCTTTTTTTTACAGGAAAACCTACAATGCACTGAGTCACCACAACTGCTTCTAGCTAGAGTACCTCTTCCCAATCTTTTATTTAATAGCCTGA
Organism: Fulmarus glacialis; assembly: GCF_000690835.1. NCBI lineage: Eukaryota > Metazoa > Chordata > Aves > Procellariiformes > Procellariidae > Fulmarus > Fulmarus glacialis. Next base: position 22,972 of record NW_009218491.1, on the reverse strand, counting down.
AGTGTGTCACCAAAATGATGTTTCTTAAAAGACACAGTGTTATTTCAAATTATTTTACAACACTATTACTTAAAAAGCAACTAAGTTATGAAATAATTACCTGTGAAAAAATGTCTTTGGGTTTGTCTATAATAGTGTCAGCCTACATTTGCTTCCGACAGTATAATAGTCTGAAGATTTGGTCCAAAACAGTCTTCTTAATAACTTTATAGAATTTTAGAACACCGTGTGTATTTGTGTTCTGATCTGACCTTTTGCATAAAAAGAAGAAAAAAAAAAAGGAAAAAAAAAAACCCAAAACTTAAATATTTGAAGATTTAAGTTATTAAATACAGCACACTTGGTTCAACTGTTATTTTTCATCATTGATAATTATATTTTGAATTTGTTCAAATGAAATTTCTGTGCACTCATTCTTGAAATTATGACTGAAATTATGATATTTCAGAAAGATCTTAGACTATGACACATATCAAGATAACAGCTGGATAATAAGGATAATTGGAAGGCTGAAATGATCTTTTGTTGCTTCCATCTGAGATAGACCTGATTCACAGATGTGCTTCAAAGATCTTGCTGAAGAGGTCAAATGTAAATATTTACTGGTAAAGCACTAATAATCTGTAAATTTGTGTATGTTCTGAAGAATTAATCCAGCCTGTATTGGGGACCCACCTTAAGAACTTCCTTATCAATATTTTATATCTACCGAAAACAACAATACAACTTTATCAATTTTACTGAAAAGACAATGAAAAGAAGCAGATGCCTTTGAAGACCTATAAACTAAAGCTCAGTCTGCCCAGTGTATAGAGCCCCTCCCTTCACTGGCTCTATGAGATACCTTCAGAACACAAAGGACATTTGCCTCATTGAAAATTTGGGAAAGTAGAAAAGAAATGTTAGATACCTCCATCTCCTTGAGAACAATAAGATAGGCTTTTCATAGATGTGGCCATGTGCAGCTGTTCAGGAGACCTGAATAAATACTAGTGGATAATATTAACCTCTACAGGTTAATCTTGAATTTAGGATTCCTGATTAAATCTCTGAATGAAGGAAGCTTATTTCTATTGCCATAGCTAACATCAAGAGTGATTAAGTTCTTAACTGGAACCTAAGTTAAACACTGAAAATTAAACCAGATGGATCTAAAGCATTTTTTGTTTAATATGACTGATTCTTTGTAAGTTACTTTATAGACTCCTTAAAGCTAATGGTGCTTCTTTTGTATTTTCTTCATTTGTATTAATTTCGTTTATAAACTACTACCTCTCTGAATTTAACCAGTGTTTTTTGGCTAAATGAATACTATCAAAACCATGTTTAGAGGATTCCTAAAATATTCTCTTGATGGCTGTCAAACAAATGTCTTGTTAAAATGCATGCCAGACATAATTACCCAAGTAAAAAGAGCCCCACAAATAACAGAGGAAAGCATAAAGTACAGTGCAGGTTTGAGAATGATCTGTACAACAAACATCCCATAGTTTAATTAATAATACTGAGACACCATCATACATAAGTTCTTCTATAGAAGAAAATCTAACTTTGATTTAGCATTGCTGCTATTTCTTCCGCTTCCTTCTTCTTTCAAAGATTAAAAGGAATTTCTGAAGGCTTTTTTTCATTTCTCACATATTCTGCACAAGTTTTAAGACTGAACAGACGGCACTAACCTGACTACTTATCTATAGTTACACTTTGATGGTGACAAAGACTAATGGCATGGATCTGTTAGTGCTAGGGCTTGTTAAGCCTGAAAACCATCAACTCTGGACAGAAGTTTTAAATCTTGTGCAGCTATGAGGAGTTGTTTCTGACTATCTTTCCAGAAAAAGCAGAATCAAACTCCAAAAACTTGTCAGACAGCTGTTCAGATCACCCTAAAATAAATGTTTTGGCTACATTTAGCTAGCCAAGCAGCTCACCAGACACTGCTGGGTATGAATTAGTTAGACAAACATAGATATCTCGGCCATCTAAGGTATTGCAGGGTATCCTGGCCTCTGGCTGCCACCCTAGAGGTATGAGTTCTCCATCAGTCTTCCATCAAATCTGCGAGCACTGTGTGAATAATTCAGCTGGTCTGAGATATCTCACATGGTATCAGATATTGACATTTAGGCAAATGAACCAAGCCTGCCTTGTTATTTTGGTTAGGTCTCCATTAAGTCTAAAGGGAACTTGGACATCTAGTGTAGGTATTCTGAATTTAGACACCACTGTCTGCATGAAAGACATAGGCACCTTTTTTTGGAAGGACTGGTTCAGCTGGATGAAAATAAAATACTTAAATCAGGTAAACTGGATTGATTTTCCCATTACTTCTCTCTGGCACTAATTTTTCATAAGGTCACTGCTTTTCTTCCTACTTTAGTTGAATAAGACTTATTCAGAATTCAAAATAGACGTGGATTTAAGCCTTGAATCTGAACACACACCACCTTTGATTAATTTCAGATCTTCATTAGCTATCTCAAGCTGAGCTTTGGATATACTTTTTCTCAAAGAAAAGATTAAAAAAAAAGTAAAGAAAAAAGAAACCAAACCAACCAACCAACCAAAAAAAAAAAAACAAACGCCAAACCCAAAACCTTTCTTTTTTACAGAATAAGTCCCAAATTCCTTGGTAATTCTGTGGGTCATCTTTGTGATGGAAAGAAAATAAATTCTTTGAAAGTGAAATAAAATAATTAAGATTTAGAAGAGTGCTGGAACTTTGGCCTCAGTGAATAGTTAAGCTTCTTTGACAGAAACACTTCAGTAAGTGAAGTATAAATGAAGTTTTTCTTCCTTTCCTTTTCTTTCTTTTTTTTTTTTTTTTTTTTCCTTGACAACAGCCTTGGATTCTTAATCAATGATGAAACTGGTTTATGAGTATTAAACATGATAACAGATATTTTCCAGACTTCAAAAGGCTGGGTATAAAATTACAGCTCTCAATATTTGACATTGTATTATATTTAAAATAATAATAAAAACAATCCTTCAGTAATACAAAACATATTACTGGAAAAAAACAATTTGCAAATTCCAACCACATAGCTATTGCAAAACAGGTTCTTATTCTTTTCCATACTATATCAGATAAGTTAGTCTTGTTAATTTATTTTTGGCAAATAAAAAGATAGGGAGGATCTTCTAAGAAACAAAGATGCTAAAAAATTGAATAATTTATAAATACCATGCCACATTGAAATATGAAGTTCTTTACAGACTATGCATTAAAATAAAGAAATAACTGCAATTAAAATAATTTGTAAGCAAAACAAACAAACAAACAAAAAACTCAACAAAAACCACCAAAACCCAAACCTTTTTTGACAGCTTTTATACACAGGCACATACATCCCTACCTTTCCCTTTTTTTTTTTTTTTTTTTTTGAAAAGAGATTTTAAATCAAATGCATGAAGAATACCATATGTCCTACAAATCCTTCCCAAATAATACAAAGCTAACGTTTCCTGTGATTGGTATGAACTCAGGTTGTGCCAATGATCATCTATGGTGATTCAGAGAACAGATGGTAATTCTCTAAGATGGTATAAAATTATTTTTGCTGCTCATTTCTCTGTTCTCCTCAGGGGAGAGGGTCTTATCATCATTAAAAAAGTTTCTATTATGCACTATATCAATGAAGATCAGTATTTCTTAAATTCCCCAACAGTTTAGCGGGTAACATAACAAAAAGAATTAAAGATATCAGAAGCAGTATAAGCAAGGTACAAGTGATCATTGGGAGAATAAAATGAGTAGTGATTATGTGAAATTAAAAAGCTTACCACAAATAATATTTTGTTAGTCTGAACAATAATATGCTATTATAATCCCTAAAATAATCATATGAGTAGGAAAACAAATCCTGAAATACCTATTATATTAAATTGGATTTTTTTTTTTAACCTGGGATGGATTAAATATATTCTAGAATCAATGGAGTTTATAGATTAAGTTTTTTCTTGCACGCTCTCCAGATTCTATACTTACTCTTCCAGGTTCTATTACTGGTAAATGAGCAGTTGCCTACAAAGAAGAGAACTGCGTACAAAGATATTATGCATGCAGGGCACTTTTTTGTTTACAGCATACTTTCCCTAATAATTTTCTAGAGTTTCCAGAACTATTCAACAGTAACAGAACATTAAACTCTTGTCAATTATGTTCATGAGAGAGTTCACAGTCAGACACACAGACTGACATTACTTCAGGTATTTTCTTTTAGTTGCAGACTTAAAAATTTATAAATAAATAAAACATACTTAAACATATTTCAACAGTAGTGCAGGGCTTTGAAACAGTTTTATCTTCTAATTTGTCCTGGTTTGGGGTGGGATAGAGTTAAATTTCTTCCTAGTGCTGAGTTTTGGATTTAGTATGAGAAGAATGTTCATAACACACTGATGTTTTCAGTTGCTGCTAAGTACCCCACTAGTCAAGGACATCCAGCTTAAAAAAAACAAAACAAAACAAAACAGGCACTGGGCGTGAGCAAAGCCGGGACAGCTGGCCCAGCTGGCCAATGGGATATTCCATACCATGTGACGTTATGCTCAGTATATGAATCGTAAACGTGTTCCAGGAAGTAACGATCGCTACTTGGTTATCGGTCAGCACGGATGGTGAGCAATTGCATTGTGCATCACTCATTTTTGTATATTCTATTGTTATTATTATTTTCCCTTTTCTGTTCTATTAAACTGTCTTTATCTCAACCCATGAGTTTTTCTCACTCTTACCCTTCCGATTCTCTCCCCGTCCCACTGGGGGCGGGGGAGTGAGCGAGCAGCTGCATGGTATTGGCTGTCTGCCAGGTTAAACCACGACATAATTCTAAATAAAAAAAAGTTCAGTGCATTTCTAAAGTTTCTCCAAGGCTCTGTGAAGATGCATCTCTGCCTTATTTAAGAAAAAATGAAAGTAAAACTAATAATTAGTATTTCTTTTATTTCCTAGCAAAGGTCCAGTAGTTCATCCATCAGTAAGAACATTCAGATTGTTTTCCCTTTTTTAAATAATTTTATATAATATTTTTAACAATTCTTCTAACATACAGAAATTTTTATGTTATTTTTAAGATGTTGTGATATTTTGAGTTGCATTTCCAATAAATTTGATGGATGTTCTGTTGTTTTTCTTTTGCCACATTCTTTTCACATGGGAAACTGAAAATCATTTATGGTATTAAACTGTGAACTACATCGTATCCCTTAGTCTACCGAAACTAACACAGGCTACAATGTGGATATATATAAATGAAGAAAAGCAACAGAAATCATAACAAGAAAGATGTATAGCTATAATGTGATTCAGACATGTATCATGGGGCTAGGTTCACCAGTTCATTCAGGCTATATTATACTTCAAAGCTGACTCAAAACATTGCACCTTTAAATCTTAATAAGATAGAGTTAATCACAGCTTATGATATCATTGGTGCAAAACAACAGAGAAATAAAAATGAATAACTGTAAATGTTCTTTGGATATGAATAGCTTTCCAAAACAAATTAATGTATTATTTGTATTGCATCATGTTACCATGTTAAATAAATAGAAAACAAATTTTGAAGGGCACCTAACAGTGAGAAAGGCAATATATGACTTTTAGATGATGTTGGAAACAATGAAATATGTTCTGGATTATTTCTTATTTGTCAGTGAGCTCTTGTTCTGGTTTCATAGTGTTTTAACTTGTACTATACTGGCTAAGTGTGTTTTTACTTCATCTCTTGTTGAGGGAAGTTTTGCAGGAGGAGCTGTGGGAAATGATCAAACTTCTTTCCCCAGTCCTTGTGTCAATTAAGGTCTTGTTTAACTCATTTGATATGTTTCTAGCACACCTCCAGACTATTAATTAATATTGCCCAAAACCATAAGCAAAATCATTTGGACTCTAACTGCCTTCCAGCTTCTGGAGAAAGGACATCCCCTTAGGTTTTTCAGAGAACTCCAAACACACACACATAATGATTGGTATCTACCAAATGCTCAGGAGTGAGTCCATTAGGAGCAGGGGTTGTCATTCACCTGAGACTATAATAAAACTTTGCATCTAAGAAGAAAAAAATGAAGCTCCCCCCTACTCATAATATTAAATTGATCTTTTCTACATTTTAAAGTTTAGCTGAAATAGTTTAAAGTTTAGCTGAAGTTAAATGTGAGGTAAAAAAACCCAACACTCTCCCCCCTTTTCCTTAGCAGAAGAGTTCGCTGATGTGCATCCATCTGAAACACTGAACAAACCTCACTGTAATGATTTCAATAAAATAAAAAAAAAAAAAAAGGAAAAAAAGAAAAGGGAAAAAAAACCACCATTAGTCCAGTTATTAAAAAGCCTGAATTAAAGTGAACCTGGCATTTAAAAAAATAATACCATTTCTAATTTCTGTTTGTTGCTAAAATTCCACATCCTACTTTTTGGTTTTCATCATGAGTTCTTTCTTTAACATTTGTTAATGCAAAGTATATCAGGTGAGTGGGATCATAATTTGAGATCACACCACTTGCGAGACCTTTTGTTCTGCAGGGGGAATTTACAGTAAGTTTGCAATCTGATTTAAAACTTCACATGAGCCTTTATCCACTCTCAGTCAAAGCAGTTTCACTAAATTAGTTATGTAACTTCTTAAAATTTAATAGTGTTGCTTTCTGACAGTATTTGGATACAAAACATATTAGGATGGCACTGTTTAAGAAAATACCATTAAAGGAGCACCAATTTCTATTTTTATAACTGGTATTGGTTGTAGAGATACCATAAACTTCCTGTGACTGCTATTGCTTTTCAAGTATGCTGAATTTGCATCCACACCACACTGCTTACCATACATTAAGTTTATCCACATGGAAGGTGAATTTTCTACTTTTCACATACTTTTTTGATGTAGTTGATATCCACAGTGATATACTAAACCCAACCAGTTAGTGTTATGTTCACCATGCAGCAGAAAATGAATCTATTAGACTCTTTCAGCTCATTTCATTTATCTCTCTGTGATTTTTACAGTATCCTTTATTTTCAGTATATGATTATCTTTTTTTATCTTCTAGAACCTGATGCATTATTTGAATCCTTAATAATGTAGTATTCCTGTTTAATATTTAACCTTCTCCTGACACTTCTTACTACTTGTATTTGTGCCTCATTCTTGTGCTGGCACAAGTAAATCCATCATTAATGTGCTGGCTTCTTGTAACCATTGAAGAAATTATGCCCTGTTGTATGCTTTTGTAGCACGTTATCCTGGTTTCAGCTGGGGTAGAGTTAATTTCTTCCTAGTGCTCTGTGTTGGATTTAGTATGAGAAGAATGTTGATAACACCCTGATGTTTTTAGTTGTTGCTAAGTAGTCTACTAGTCAAGGACTTTTCAGCTTCCCATGCTCTGGCAGGTGCACAAGAAGCTGGGAGGGAGCATAGCCATGACAGCTAACCCAACTGGCCAATGAGGTATTCCATAACATATGACATCATGCTCAGTATATAAATAGGAGGCGTGGTCTAGGAAGTAGCAATCACTGCTTGGTTATCGGTCAGCGGGTGGTGAGCAATTGCATTGTGCATCACTCATTTTGTATATTCTACCATTATTATTATTATTATTATCCCTTTCTTTTCTGTTCTATTAAACTGTCTTTACCTCAATCCATGAATTTTACTTCCTCCCTCCCCCCCCCCCAATTCTCTCCCCTATCCCACTGCAGGGCAGGGGGCAGTGAGCGAGCGGCTGTGTGGTGTTTGGCTGCCTTCTGGGTTAAACCACAACACACACATTAGTAACTGTTTTGCAGTGCTCTTCTGGTGTGTTATCGTCACACTTATGAGGTTATATCCCTTGGAAGAAGTTCTCCTTTTAAAACCTGTTCCTTGAATTGCTAGGGTACTGTTCAGCTGTTCAATGAGAGAAAATTGCAATGTATACCTCCAAGTCAGTAAGAAAGTTTCAGATATAAAGTTTTGGAAAACTTCCAAAAATAAGTCTAGGAATGTGAAAATACAAGTCAGATGGAAAGGTTGAGGGAAAACAAAAGTTTTTATTTTCTATACTTTTGTCTCCTATTATTGACTTTTATGTACATACAACACAACAGTGCCTCCTTACTTCTCTTTCCCACACAGCACCATGTGGCAGTCTGACATTCCTACCTGCATACTGAGACATTTGAGAAGAATCAGATCACCAGTTTCACAACAAAAGTTTATAATGTGCAATATATTGTTATGTACAGAGACAAAATGCTGTTTACCTGCTTAAATGTAGGCACCTTGTGCCATTTGAGATGCTGTAAGTTGTCAAAGGCATCCCTATGGAGTTGGGAGATATGTCACAGAAGAGGTAAAAGAACTATGTGCCTCTAAGGTGGTAGCTAGAGGTTGGGATGAGACACACTCAAGCATCTGAGATGTCACCAGAACTATTGTTGAGGCAGTTAAAGAGAACTGTGAACTGACTTTAAGAGATGAGAATTAAAGCATTCCAGAAGGGAAACTGTCCTTTTGACCCTCTATGTTACAGGTACCCCTGAGCCTGGCTGTATTCCCCACTGCTCTTGATGTCATCTTGCTGACCTGACTTCTTGGTTTGACCTTGGTCCAAACCTGATGGTCTTTATGGTCTTCTCTTGTGATCTGTTGGCCAAGTGTGGTTAATGTCACCAGGTCTGCTTTGCTCTTCTTGCTGTGGGATTGCACCCTTACTGTCAAAGTCCACTGCCCTGTCTTCCTCCCTGTCACCTTCTGCCCTGAGCTCCCCTTCCTTGCAGAGCAGCCCGAGCTTGCTATTCCCTTACACAGAGAATGCAAGAAAAGCTCTTTGATAAAGGATTTCCCAACCATTACCAGTACTTTTCCCACATCATCTTCATCAACCATAGAATCAATAGTTTAATGATCACAGTAGAGTGCTTTCCTATAAAAGGGAAATCGGATAGAAAATAAAAGAAAAATAAAGACTTTTCCTAGGTAATTTATTTCTCTCTTGTGTCTAAGCTGTCATGAAAAAAAAAAAAATCTACCTTTGCATCTGGATGTGTGTACACCCTGATGGGCGAAGAAATGTTACAGTAAATAGTCTCAGATTTTCTTCCACAGAACATAAGTACTTATATTTTTGAAATATATAGGAAAGAGTTCCTCAGCTTTGTCTCTAACAAAGTATTCCTTTTCCATTAAAGAGAATATGCTCTCTTGTGAGACTCCCACCTGGAGTACTGCGTCCAGCTCCGAGGTCCCAAGTACAAGAAAGACATGGACCTGTTAGAGAGGCTCTAGAGGAGGACTGTGAAAATGGTCAGAGGGATGGAACACCTCTCCTATGGAGAAAGACTGAGAGTTGGGGCTGTTCAGCCTAGAGAAGAAAGGGTTCTGGGGAGACCTTGTTGAGGCCTTTCAATACTTAGGGTGTATAAGAAAGGTAGAGAAAGACTTTTTACTAAGGCTTGTAGTGACAGGACAAGGGGCAACGGTTTTAAACTGAGAGATGGTAGGTTTAGACTGGACATAAGGAAGAAATTTTTTCTGAGGAGGGTGGTGAGGCACTGGAACAGGTTGCTCAGAGAAGTTGGTGGATGCCCCATTCTTGGAAGTGTTCAAGGTCAAGTTGGATGGGGTTTTGAGCAACCTAATCAGGTGAAAGATGTCCCTTCCCATGTGTCGTGGTGCATTTCCCCCCTTCCTCTCCTGGGCCGCTCTATGATCTCAGAAACTCCCATTAAACCTTGGCCTTTCTGTAATGAGTTAGGCAGTGAAGCATCCCGTGACCATACCAAGGACTCTTGCACGGCTGAGGTGGGGAAATGGCACTGACCATACCAGGAACTCCTGCTGCCTGGCCCAGATGGAGAACGAGAGTGGGGATAATTCGTCCTCCCCTGACACCCTTATCTGATTTGTAACTCGACTGGAATGGTACCATTGTTACTGAAACCTTGAGAATTTTAGTAACTATCACCTTGGACTGCGGCCAGGACGGAAGTTTACGGATGACTAAAGCCAATCATCTTGCGAACCTATAAACAGTTGTCCCAAGTGAGACCTTTTGAGCTCTCCTGGACCACGGTGGGCTGTGCATAGTATCTCCCTCTGAGTGGGATGCCTCTCAGAGCTCGCAAACTCTTGAGTTTGTGATATTTGGAGGACCATCGCCAACTCACAACGGGACCTGGGCTGAAACAATCCTTGAGGCTCAACACGTCACTTGTTGAGAAATGCCAAGACATTTGATGCAAATATTTCATTGGACTCAAGGGGAATTTTTAAGGTATACCTTTGTATATCTATCTGTCTTTGTGTCGGTGTGCGTGTGTGTGTGAATTGATGGAAGTACCTGCTAGCAATTACAGTATAAATATTACCGTCTTGAATCTCTAATTAAGTCACTGTTGTGATTATGGTAGACCTACTAACTTACTTTGTAAATGTTAGACAATGATTAAGTGTTGCTAAAATCTTGTGATACACCTTAAAACTGTGAATGAACCTTAGACTGTTGCTAGACACATATAGTCCCTTAGATATAAACCGGTGACCAAGTCTGGGACTAAGATTGGATCCAGCCACACCTAAGCTCCATCAGGAGTTTAGAAAGCAAGGGGGTCTTCTCTGAACCTTGTGACTCAACGGGAGGGTCTCCCTTACCCTTTTTCATCCTCTGTCTCTGTATAAATCATTCTAGCTCAATTCTAACTCAATTTTTCTTTGTACACTTCATCCATGTAGTAAGTGATAGAGTGAACCTTGCCATTGAATTCTGTTGAGTCGCACTTTTATCTATTAAAATCACTTTCTGCTAATGCCTTTGATGGTGATTCTTTAAGCGGCCTCTAAACCACTCATTCGTGACACCATGGTAGGGGGGTTGGAACTGGATGATCTTTAAAGGTCCCTTCCAACACAAACCATTCTATGATTCGATAATTTAATAATTTGATGATTCTATGTTTACCCTGGATTAACAAAAGAAAAAAAAAAACAAACACAACAAAACACCAAAACTCAAGAACACTGAGTAAGTGAATCCCACCTTATATGGAAAATTTGTAAACATTTTTCTAATGATAAGTTTAATTTATGATGCTGAAGATAAATCGTATTTTCCAAGCTGGCAGTATCTCTTAATTTAAAAACACTAATAACAATCAATGTTCTGAAATTGTAAACCTGAGTGTCTTTATCAGAAATACATTTATCATGACAAAGTTTTAACTTCTTTTAAGTCAATGGCAAAAATTTCTACAAAAGGGCACATTTGGTGTATTTAAACACTTAAATCATTAAGCACTAGGCTACTACCTACCCAGTCATGTTTAAAATTATTTTAATCAATTGCTTATATATCATATACAGGGCTAGATGTAGTATCTTATTTTAATAACTTAAAAATGTTTAAATGAATACTTTTGAGAAAAATAATGAATTAATTTAGAAGCAGAAGACTGAAATGCATGTGTTGAATAAAACATTTATTTCTACATGCTCATATGTCCTTGCACTGCCTTATCACTCGGTAAGGTGTGCAAATACAGGATACCAAGTTTGAAGATATTCATTAGGGCATTCAGAACTCCATTTTTCTTCCTAAATGAAGTATTCATCATCTGGTTGCTTTTATTGAATTCATACTCCTCCTCTGCAATTGCAAAAAGTTTCAAGGTCTCAGCTGATAGCTTTTCCTGTGTGGCCTTCCAGCCTGACTAAAGTCAATTAAAAAGATGATAGAATATCACAGAAATCAGAGACTATATTGGCAATTCCCACTTATCAGACAGCAAATCATTATACAGTTCTTAAGTTCATAAATGTTTTGTCTTTCCACAGATATATCTTTTCATCTAAGGAAAATGAGGGCAGGCTTTCACTGTACTCCAGAAGTTTTACAAACCTGTCGTTATACAGATTGCAAACAACCTATAATAAAAAATTTGAAGAGCACTGGATCATTTGTATTTTATTGACTGTATTAACTAGTGGAGATACGCTTGAAAATTTGGAGTAACCCAGGAGGGAATCAATCTTCTTTAGGATGCAATGAACAATATTTAGTGACTCATATCAACTAGCTATTTCCTGATTAGAAATGACAGCTTGGTTACTGGTACTTTTAATTAACCTCTTTGATAGAATATTTCCCTTAGGGAATAAAAAACAATTTAATCTTTCTAGACTAAAATTTATCTGGGTCAAGGAAGTCTACTTACTCTTTCGTATTTAAAAGTGAACAAGAAGACACTCAACACTTTTGCTCTTATTGATTTGAACTGTTACAGAGGATGAGTCAGGGATGATGCCTAATACCAAGAGGAATTTAGTCTTTATTCTTGTGAAGAAAGAAACAACTTATCCCGATAGATGAGAGATACCTTCTCACTAGAACTATTTGACATACTCCTACCAAATTCTCTGCAGTAAAGCAAGAGTGAAAGTATTAACCCTTTTGTTCCACTAGCCAGCTACTTCTTTCTAAACTGCCTGCAGAACAGTAGTGGCTCACTCAAAAATAGTTCTTGTAAAACACCAAATCAACCAGACACCACCCACCCCCACCCCCCCCGCTATGTTTAAAATGGAAAATTCCGTTAATAACTTGTGAATATTTTTACCTATTGATTAATTTCAAGATATACTGTCAATGTGAAAGGGACAGAAAGTTTGAATAAAGCGATCTATTTAAAACTGACATAAAATGCTTACATTACCAGTTTACTTTTTTTATCTTTTAACCTGCAATTACCTCGCTCTTTCATTCCCCCCTTTTTTTTAGCCTCACTTCTCATATGTATGCCTGTTCATCATAAATGGCCATTATTATTTTTACAGGGTGATGCTGCTATCTACTTCACTAATTCTGAGTTCAATCCAGTGAGAACAAACGACCTGCAAGGAACATGTACAGTTTCATCCTCGGAATGTGAATTTCTTATAACTGGGAAATAATAGTTAATTGTCTTTGAACACTTTCTTTTTTTCTGGCCTCCACTTTGCTAAACTTTACCTCAAAAACTTTGCAACATCATAATTGATTTCCTTTGAGATGTCTTGATAACAAAGTTTTTCCATAGAGTTATTGATCTAAGAAAATATAAAGGACAGTTTCAGTTACTTTTACGTTATCTTTAAAGGTCCAAGTTAGCCTACAGGTATTCTTTTGCCAAAAGCAAGACAGGTATAAAAGACGTGGTTGAGGACCCTGAGGTCTTCCGTATCAACTACGTGACTGAACCAGCACAAGTAAAATATTACAAGCACAGTTCCAGTAGTACTATAAGAAGTAACTACTGTGCTTGTCATATGTTTATGCCATAATCCAGAATAGGTAACACTGTGGAATTTTTAGAGCAGCCAGATGTGATAAACGGAAGAGTCAGAGACACAAAACTAGGGAGAACAAAAATTACACTGTACTGATACTCAGCTACCTCGGTTGATTTTTCATTCCCTCTAAACAGAACTTCGTAAATATTTTGCCATCCGTTCTTGCTGAAGAGTATGCTACTAAGGTAGCTAAACCTTTGAAACACTTGAAATTTATTCTTACTGAATGTGGTTACTGGAGGGCTTTAAAACTGGTTAGATCAAGCTGAAATGTAACTTCCATGTTATGAATACTTATAGACTGAACGGGAAATTCAAACTGTAACTGCTCAGCAATGGTAATTTGTGACCAAGGCATGATAATGCCTAATGAGATGATGAGAGAAGATATACCACAGCATTATCTTGTAGCAATTACGGATTATGTGTGCTCAGGGGCCGCTTTTGGTAAACCGAGCTGGCACTGGGGGATGAACCCAATGCCAGGCTGAGGCGCCTGATGTTGACCCTCACATGACTGGTGCTGGTGCAAGTATATATAAAGGAATAGGCTTGTGCCATATCTTTGCAAACTCCTTGTAGAACTGCTTATGGTGGCAGGACTATGCCCAATGCATTGTTTGCTGAATCTTTTGATAGTTAAACACAAATATGTATTTAATTTGCCTCAAGAGATGCAATAAAAGTTGCTCAGCAAGACTACTGATGTCCTTACATAATACTGCAGAGACATAAAGAAGGTCCTGTTATCTTCTGTACAGGCATGTGTCCAAATACAAGAGCCTGCCTTAGTACACAATTAAATGCTTATTCTTTTATGAACTTTTGATAAAAGTTGTGAAACGTTTCTGTGTTAATTGACTATGTGCACAGGATTTTACGGACTTTCTAAAAAAGCTTGAATTACAATTTAGCATTGGATCTCTTCAAGGAATTATCAGGACTGTATACTTCTAATTTTTAGCAATCAGCCCAAGATCAGAAAAATTGAATTACAGAATTCTTAATTACGAAGATCAAAGTTTGAGAATACAACTGTAAGTCAATTGTCCAATTCTATACATTTTTGTAACACCAATCATATTATATTTCCATTCATTTTAATAGTGGAGAAATTCAATAAAATCCAGTTCTACTCATTAAGAGGCAGGATTTTTTTAATAATCAATTGAAGACTGTCAATAAAAAAAAGAAAAAGAAAAAAGAAAGAAAAATATGTCCTGTCATGTGCTATGTAAGTGTTTTCACTTTCTTTTCCTCACAGAAATTTCAAACTTAAAAAAAAAAAAAGTTTCTTTTTTTTAAAGGATAAGAATAAGATTTGTTTCTCATATTTGGATGTTTAAAATTTACATCTGAATTTGCCTTGTGAACAATAGCATGAAACAGGCACTTTAAGGAACTTACTTGTCTCATATAGTGTGGGCAGTCACTTTGGGATAAGGTGAATCACAGCCTACAAGTGCTATTTCTTGTCATGGTCTGTAAAGGGAGTCAACTGCCTAGCTCAGGTATAGACATCACATCTCAATCTACTTGCCTGAACAGATTCATCTAATGCCATACTACTGCAGATATCAGAGGTACATACACAGCGTTGTCAGGTGTGACACAGTATCAAGTGGAGATCTGAATTTTTTTAACTTCTCAGAGGGAGACCAAAGAAGACATACTGGGCATACAAATGGTGCTGGATGCCTACGTTCATGCAACAGGACTGAGTCCTATACACCTGTGTATAGTTTACTGAACTGAATAGGAGTCAACTTGCAGATTAAAACAATTAAATATAGGAACTTTAAGAAATGTTAGAGAAACACAGAAGTTTGTGGAAACAAACTTGTATTTTCTAACTTCCTATCAAAAGGTTAGAAAATAAAGTTTTCATTTTTAGTCACTACTTCATCAAACAGACCACTGACAGCTATCGTAGTATAGTACATGCAGTTCCACATTTCATTTTTAAGGACTATAAACCACAATACAGCCAATTTGCTCATGATTTATTGAACCGTGGTCATCAGAATTCAAGTAAATAATATTGTCAATTGATCAAATGAGCGCAAATTCATGCTTAGAGTATATCAGATATGACTAAATCAATGTAAGGCCTCTTTTGCACTGAATTTAACAATCTGGATCAGGTAATTTCTGTCTCCTGAAGTGCTAATTTTTATTTTAAATGCCTTAGAGTTCTCTTTAATTGCCTATATGCAACCTTCAAAAGTGATCTTCTTAGTTTTATAGTTCAGAACTATTTTCTAAATGAAAACAAATGTCTCTAAAAGACACTAAATGTGCAAAAGGTGGTACAACTTAAAGAAAAAAAAAAAAAAAAAAACACCACAAATCTTTGAAATCTCTTTGTTACCTTTTTTTCCCAAAAGAATCAATAACAATTTTTTATATGCTGTGACTCAGGTATTTTCATTTGGTATAATGATTTGTTATTATTTTCTTCTTTATCCTTCCAACATCTTTCTTCATTACTACTATTAAAAAATACAATGCTTAAATATAAAGGTTGATTTGTTATTTTAAATTATTTGACATTAGTATTGTTAGTATCAATAGGAGTAGTAATAGTAATTGTACTGGTAAGACCAGTAGTAGCAATAGTAAAAATAACAGTAATCTATTAGAACATTTGTAGTTATTATTATAACTGTAATAACTATTTTAGTCATGTCAAGATACGAAAAGAAAGACAAGTCAGATGTTCAAATGCGTAATAATTTCTAGGATAACAAAGGAAGTCAAATACGCTAGAGCCACAAGTACCCTGAACAAAAGCTAAAAGATCACTATACCTGCAGCATGCAGCATACAGCATAAATATGTACTGTCACTATTACCTGAAATAAAATGCCTCATTATCTACAGTATCTTTGCATACAAGTATAAATCAAGGACAAAAATAGACATAAGTTCAAACTTCTTTCAGTAGGTAAAAGATACCTTTAATAAGAACTCAGATAATCAGTGGATATAATTCAGAAAAGTTGACCTAGGTCACTAATTTACAGCATTTCAGTATATTTCACCTGTTCATTTTTCATTTAAATACCATAGTTTTGTTGCAGTAGCAGTGAAGTACTTGAATAGGTATGCTAGTCCATGTTCTGTAAAAGCAGTACTTAATCATCAGTTATTTACTAAATAAATGATTCTGTTTATCTTTGTATTAATTGCAACGCGGTCTTATCCTGGTAGTAAGAAATAACAGTTGTAATGAAACATTCCCAAGTGAAATTCGTAGAACTCAGTGTTCATGATTGAAGGCAAAGGCAAGACATGTAGAAATTTTGAACACAGAGTTTAAACACCGGTTTTGTGGATGAAAATTCTGAAATATGCACGTGTCCCTGTCGCTCCCTCACCCCCCCGAAAAAAAAAAAAATCCGGAAAAGGGAAAAAGAAGTACATAATCTTTTGTAATTCTTACTCTATGATGACAGTGCTAATGTTGGTGGCAGCTTATAGGATTCTTATCATCCCCAAGTGTCATCAGATGGTCTCAGCAATTTCTCAGCTGAATTTCTGTTTTTCACGAACTTTTTTCAGAGTCTTTCACTCTCAATTCAGGCAATCTTGACAAAGTGGTCTTGAAGTTCTTTTTCAGATCTATTAGTTTCTTATTTATATTTGACTTGCTACGCTAAACAGTTCTTTGAAATATTTTTGAAGTATTCTGGGCATTAGTGGATAAGATGATGCATTCCTGTTGGTTATATTTCCGTGGTGATCACTTATTACTTACTTTTGGTTTTGTTATTTTCATAGCTCCAACCTCAAGTGCAATTGATACTTTAAAAAAAAAAACACCCATCCTGCCCTTAAAAAAAGACCACTTTTTTCCAGTTATAAATGATTTACAAAAAGCAACTGCCTTGTACTACATACGTGCTCAACCAAATTATTTCCACTGCCAAAATCTAGGAAAGATTATGCAGAAAGAAAGTTTTGCCTATGCAAGAATGGAACGACCTTTTATTCTTGTCATGGGAAGACTCCTTCTGATTTTCTATCACAAGAAGTCTCTGTTTCTAGTCTTTTTGATGAAAAGTTATGTACATATAAAAATATATATATACATGTATATAAACACACAGTTTCCATTAATGCATGAAGAAAACCTTTTATTTTGATAGTGTAGATGATGACTTCTCTCACCAGTTCCAGTAACTCTTTTTCCACATTTTTTTCTCTCCATATCAAGTTTGGAATGTTTCAGATATAATGAGGTCAGGGTCCTGTTTTGCCTGAGTTATGAGAGTCTGAAACCACTGACTATTTCTGTCACAAAGAAGTTCTGTAGTTGCAGTACTATCAGAGACAAAACTGTTCTGAAGAATTTATAGATCTTCCAGTAGATTACTAATGGAAAACTGTTTTGAGGGTTTAGGGTTTTTTTCCACTGTAATAAATGCAGGTGGAGAACTGGGAGGATATGGTTCCAAAAATGCCTACAGTAGTTTACTTCCTTCTCTCCAAAAATCTACTTTTCCTAAAATTACCTTTACAATCTCTTCACAAAGACAATTTTCTCTCAGTTCTGAGTCAGTGTCATCAGTTTTTATATTGTTTCAATTGCTAAGAGGAAAAAAAAGAGCCGTAACTGAGTAAATTCCCTAAGCTTCTGTGATAGTCTTTTTGCCGATAAGAACAATCAGATCAAAGAATCAAATAAAGCTCACCAAACCTGGAAAAAAACAGCAGAGAATGGCTATGTGACACAAGGGGATGCTTTTGGAAAGAGAGGATGCCTCTCCACCAACTGCTGTACATCCAAATTGCAACCACACTTCAAGGGTGGTTGACTAGATCAAACACTAGCAGTAGATTACTTGACAAACCACAAGCAACAAAGGTAGATTTCCATTTAATGATAATAAATTTATACTTACATATATAGGATACCACAGTGATCAGTTTCAATTCTTCATACCCAGTTCTCAAGCAAGCACCTGCACAAGTACTTGTTTCTGTTGCACTTTTATACAGCCTAAAGGTGGCTCTGTTTGTGCTACCAATTACAGGAAGCTCTGCAGATTGCTGCGCCATTCTGTACGTGACCGAGTTACGTATTCCTTGTAAAATGCCTGGAAAATATTACAACAGAAGGTTCCTAATTTTCAAGATATATAGCTTCCTCCAACTGGAGGTTTCTGTTTTTCTTCAGGATATAACTTTCTGATAGTATAATTAATGGCACCAGTAACACAATTAAGCCATTCATACTTGTTTGTTATATGGTCATTACTTTTGTTATGCCCT
This sequence comes from Fulmarus glacialis, assembly GCF_000690835.1. NCBI lineage: Eukaryota > Metazoa > Chordata > Aves > Procellariiformes > Procellariidae > Fulmarus > Fulmarus glacialis. The sequence goes on along the minus strand of NW_009218491.1, from coordinate 4,385 downwards.
TAAACTAGTTCCTTTCAAGGGCTGTACTCCTTTAGTGATCAATAATTGGCCATCTGTGTTTATAGCCCTAGGACCTCTGCTATCATCCTGTGCTTGTATTCTTTGGGCCCCCCATTAAAACATTCACTCTACATAAATTCTTATTCTAAGGTCATTGTTAGTTCACTCTATTCAGCAACAGTTTCTTAGAATACTATACATGAATATGTATATAATACTTTCTCAATTATGTGTTATTAATAGCTACTTATTACAACAATGATTGTCATTATTATACTTGTTTTCTTAAATTCCTTTGATTCTCTTCACAGTACAACTTTATATTAGAAAATATTAGACATAGAAAATAATCCTTCCTTGGTGGTGGGAAAGATAAACTTGTAAACTTGACAAATGCCACCCTCCTCAATGTGCATTAGTCACCACACTGACCAAAGAAACTACCTTAAAAAAAAGTTCTGCTAATAAGTAAAACTTAACTACTTTACATGCCAACCACCAAAATTATAACAGATTAGAAATACCAGATAAGTAGAAGTCCCCAAAATTCCTTGTTGCTTTGTTTGACACATACATCTTGAGATATTTGTTATTTCTCCAGGAAATGCAGAAAAGGAATACTCCCTTCAGGGGTAATTCTCTCTGTTCTTGCATTAAAAATAAGAAAAGAAAGATCACTTTTATATTATATGCTTGTGTATTAACTACTGGAGTGTAATTTATATCATGTTTGAATGGAGCAGATCTTATTCAAATATTCTCCAGTTCTTTTGAAACTTCTCTGCTAACAAATCCTCGCATCAGCAGAAAAAGAAGAAATGAAATGGAACATCCACTGTCCTCTGTGAATCCTGCCTGACTGCAGAGCAAAGAGGGTCACTCATAACTTTTAATCAACAATGTGATACTTATACTGCACGGGAATCTTCAGAGTTAATGTTTTAGATTAATCTCACTACTGTATCGGGTCATTTGAATGAAGATGTTGGGAAGAACACTTCTTATCTTCTGAGAAGTACATATTTCCTCAAATGGCTGACTTTATTCCAATAGATATTTTATATCTGTATCTGTATACAGATATATATGTACACGTATGTATAGTCTTTCTATACATAGTTATGTATGTGAACTCAACTTCATATAATTGTTATTTTATACATGCATATGTATGTGCAAATATACACACACACACACACACATATATCCATAGAAACTGAAATAAAGAATTATGAGTTCTCCGTTCCTTAGATATTTCTTGCTAGAAAGAAGAATCATAGATGTTTCAACAAATGAGCATAGGTGCAGTGTAAACTGCCTACAAATATAAATGAGGAAAGGACAAGATCCTTGTGTATCTGAAAGATACAAAGAAAACAGCTATACCACACCCTGGCAATACAAGAAGGAAAATACTGTTGCAGAGCAGTCACCATTTTCGGTTATATACATTCTTTTTTCAACACACAAAATCTTTTTTAGCATATTTTCTAGCAGCCAACATTGCAAGTGAACAGAAGTTCAAAACAGCACTTGACAGAGCTTGATGCTTTAATCACTGCATATGTTATGTCTGTTTCACAGAGCAGTAAAGTAACAGCAGATAATTGTGCTGCCCAGGAAAGGCACTGAACCCACCTCCAGCTGATGTAAATGCAAATGGTTGTTGAAAACATGCTGGCTTATGCAGGCTGAGGATTTGGTCTTCAATATTTTGTGATTTGTGTTTAGAAAAATGCAGATTTATACTCAAACAAAAGCACATGTCTGTATTGCTATTTATTGTTAATTTTCCTATGCTTCTGGGAGGAGGTAGGAATAAGGACAAATAAAGATGTGATCTAAAAACATAATATATCATTTATCTGAGAAATTTGAAAATTCTGTGAGTTAAAATTGAAACCTAAACACATTTGTCACATTCTACATGCTTTGAAATTAGAATGACTTTTTTTAGAAAATTATACTACGTCTTTCAGGAACAGCCAACTCTGTTGTCCAGGAAACAGTCATGCTGAAATAATGTACTTCTGACTGAGTTAGATTTATAATTTTTGAGATTCATTTTGTGGTTTGTATTCACACATGTCCAAACTGTATAGAAAAGGTTCAGCTAAACATTTTAGAAATTGCTCTTATTGGGATATTGATGAGATTTCACCACTAGTAAAAAGCTGAATGTCTAGTCACTGAAAATATAGTGTACATTAGTATTGACACTTTTCAAAGTCTATTGTACCCCAAGTATTTAAATTTGAATGACTTGATAGGATATATACATTATTGTCCAAATTCTACTTTGTCAAGACAGTATGTCATGTTGAATCTAAAGCAATTGACTCAGTGCCAGGGAAACACATAAAAAGAGAAAAAGCAAAGGGGAGGGGGAAGAAAAAGTGAAAAGAAATGGAAACAAACAGAAACAGAAATACGAACGAAGGAAGGAAGGAAGGAAGGAAGGAGAAACTAATAACATAGTCTAAAGTGAGTAACTTAGTATGTTTTATAGAATCGTAGAATAGTTTGGATTAGAAGGGAACTTTAAAGGTCATTTAGTCCAACCCCTCTGCTGTGGGCAGGGACATCTTCAACTAGATCAGGTTTTGATGGAAGTAAGGTGTTGTATGAACCCAGGAAAATTTTCAAAAAAACATTTATAACCTGTGAGAAAGCTACTTTGAGATTTCTGTTTTATCAACAAATAAAATGAAGTAGGACAATTCTGCCAAGGGCCTCTATGTTCTGTTGGAATATTTCATAACTGAGTATACTCTCCCCCAGAGATTCACAGCTAAGCCTACTTATAGCCAGAAAACAAAAAATCTGATCCTGTCTCCTTTGAAGGCTCCCATCTCTATCTGCTTTTACTGAGAAATGTGCATACAATGTATATAACAAAACAGAGACAGTTTTATATTTCAACAGATCGTTGTGTTTCCTTTCAAGTAGTGGTTATATGACCTCTAGGCATATGTGAGCGAAAATGTAAAACTGTTTATAGACCATTATTTACATTGCAACTACTCTAAAATGACGTAGTCTTATGACATCAGTGGCAATACCTTCTTATCTCACTGCATCAGTAGTGTATCTAATTCAGTGAACAGTGTAGAAAAGTTTTGTTAACACTATCCAGCCTGCATGCCTATTTAATCTGAACCTATTTAATCTACTATTTAATCTGAACCTCAACAAATCAATAAAATGAATGAAGTGTAGCTATGTATGGAATGCTTAAAACAGTATCAGCTCTTTGAGTTCCTTGTGTAGGTAATATGCATCACAATCCTAATAACAAGCTACTACTCAAGCAAACTTAAGGAAGGTAACACTATTTTTAGTGATACTTTATTGTAGATACTCACTTGGACGTTTTTTTGTTTTATTTGTTTTCCCCTACATGCAAACAGGGGCACCTTGCATGAATTTGCTTAGGCTGGAGATTTGACAAAAACATTAGCAAATGAAATGTATCACACTTACTTCATGATGCCTGAAGATGTCTTAACAATTATGGAAAATGTTCATGTTATTCTGTCAATAAAAGTGTTCTTAATATAAGCTCAAAGTATAATCTTCTTGTAGAACAGTGTTTTATGCTGTGCCTAGTTCCTTCTGAAGGCACTCTGAGGTTCAGACTTCACCCATTGTGCTCAGCAAACTTTTTAATCTTACTAAACAACATGCTGTCAATGAACTCACTGAAGTTAATGTATGTATGAATAAAAATGGAATTTGGTTCCTGGCTCACTTTTAAGAAAAGACCTACATTAAAAACCAAACAATTCAGCCTCCCTTCTTGTCCCCCTCCTTATATAGAAATATACCGTATTTTAAATAAATTTAGTTAAATTTTAAAAGCTATGTTAAAAGTGCTGTTTAAAGTAGACTTCATACATCTCCTGCTCATGGCACAATAATTTAGCAGTTCATCCAACTCTTTATGAAAAGGGCTGTTTGTTATTCTGTTCAGCTAAAGGCAAGCACAAACTCAAGTAGGGGAGAGAGAGCAGGTCACCTGCCCACACTTTTCACTTCATTAGCAATATCCAACATAGCTGCACATGCTTCAGGCCACAAGAAATGGACATCTCTCCTACCAAGACCGTGCCAATCCTGACTAAATTGGCAGGATAATTTATCTCAAAACGGCATTTAATTATTGTGGGGTTGTCTTCCCCAGTATAGTTTTGATCAACGAGCCATCAGTATCATACAATACAGTATCAAAGAAGTAATTTCTTTTTTCAGCTGATTGCAAAATATGCCATTTATAATAGCTGCTTGCTATAGTTTGACAAATTGAGTTAGAACTGCCAACTCTGCAAAACAGAGACAGAAAAGACGTTGCAGGGGGTAACTTAGAATCATAGAATCATAGAATC
>NW_009218490.1:11360-13983 GCF_000690835.1 Fulmarus glacialis | reverse complement strand
GGCAGCACGGTGCACAGGTCACGTCATGGCCCGATTCCTCCCGTAAATTGCACAAAACGCTTCCTCTCCCCCGAAGGAAAGCATGCAGACCCTGTGTTTTCTTCACTGAAGAACAGAAAAGGGGGCTGTATCCAAATAACTAATTATTTTTACTAATAAAATCTGACAAAGGTTATGACTGTCTCTCTTGGGCAAATATTATCTACCATTGACAGGGGAAGAAAAATTGTGCTAACTCTAATGCTTCCAGCACTCGTTTAGATCATCCCGTTAGGACGGCAATATTGCAGCAGTATTGCCAGCCATGGTTTTGTCTCCTGCTTGCAAATCGCTCTAATTTCAGAAAGTGCTGCCAGAATTGACCCTGTCAAAACCAGCTCTGTGTTACAGGGTTTCTCCCCTTTTCTGTGACCTTGGTGGTAATTAAGTGTCTCGTTCTCACAGGGAAAAAATGTGGAGCATGGATTGGACCTGCTGGCCTGGCTGCTGATTTATGGGTCAAGTCTCTAGCTGTTACAGACAAAATTTCTAAGTCTCTGATTAAGAAGCTCTGCTGATTTAAGGATCTCACAAGAAATGTGTGCATAATGAATTATCTACAGATGATAATTCAAATTGATCCTTGATGATTCATGTCACCTTCCTTTATTAAATTACCATTTTAGAAGTCTAACTTCTAAAGGGCAATGCAAACTGACAGGTGGTGACATTACAACGTATGTAACAGGTCAGCCCAGCAGCACTCTGCAAGTTTGGGTAAGTGCTATTTGGCCCCAATCAGAGATGCCAGCAGAAAACAAAGGCTCAAGGAGATACAAGAGGCAAACCGGTGTCATTACAGGGTAAATGTTTCTCAACATCCAGCATTTCTGCCTCTAGTGTATCTGAACCTGTGTTAATTTTTTCCTCACTTGAGCGAAAGTTTCCAGCGAGCTGCCTGCAGTAAAGCCCTGCTCCAGTATTAGTTGTCATAGCAGTATTAGTTATTAGTATTAGGTATTAATATTAGTATTAGTTGCAATATTATTTGCCAGTAACGAAATGGCACTGTCTGTTCTCACTTAGTAAACACTGAGGGCTATCAGGCGTCGCCAAAATCTATATGTACGTGGGTAACTTGTTACAAAGACATGTGAAAATGTGTGGCAGGGTTAACAATGTTTTTCCTTTCTGGGTTCAGCTTCTATTAGCAGGGGCTTATTGGATCTCAAACCGGCATGCTTGGGAACCTGGAAATACCTGGTGTGCCCTGTGCACTCTGGAAGGGGTGTGTAGCAAATCAGTGCTGCAGACAGCATGTGTCTCTTATGGTCTGATGGTAGAAGGAAACATACTGTGTTCAGTTTTGTGCCCCTCACTACAAGAAGGACATTGAGGTGCTGGAGCGTGTCCAGAGAAGGGCAACGGAGCTAGTGAAGGGTCTAACAAGTCTTATGAGGAGCAGCTGAGGGAACTGGGGCTGTTTAGCCTGGAGAAGAGGAGGCTGAGGGGAGACCTCATCACGCTCTACAACTACCTGAAAGGAGGTTGTAGCGAGGTGGGGGTTGGTCTCTTCTCCCAGGTAACTAGCAATAGGATGAGAGGAAATGGCCTCAAGTTGCGCCAAGGGAGGTTTAGACTGGACATTAGGAAAAACTTCTTCACTGAAAGAGTGGTCAGGCCTTGGAACAGGCTGCCCAGGAAAGTGGTGGAGTCACCATCCCTGGAAGTATTTAAAAGACCTGTAGATGAGGCGCTTAGGGACATGGTTTAGTGGGCATGGTGGTGTTGGGTTGACGGTTGGACTTGATGATCTTAGAGGTCTTTTCCAACTTTAATGATTCTATGATTCTATGATTCTATGATCATTAGCTTGAGTAGTGGGAACTGGGAAATGCAAATGCACCAATTCTGACGTTGCTTTTGTGTCATGTCATATTTTTCTCCAAGCGAATGCATGATAGCAACCTCTGTCTCTACATCTGACACACATCAGTAAAGTATTAGAAAATGCAATTAGCTGTTGTTAGTCCTTACCATGACATGTCCCAGTAAGAAGGCTCCACTTATTTCTGTATGTGTTTCATAAGCTGATGTGAGCAAGGTCTCAGAAGGAGCCCCGTACCTTCAACCTTCTCCAGCAGTGCCATTTTCTCATGGCTGGCGTTAACCAGAGAGCGCAGAGCAGGTGGCAGGGGGTGGCCTGGACCGCAGCGCTCGTGTCATTGCAGCTCTGGCGACGACAGTAGAGGTTAGGATCTGCTCTCAGTCACCGGGTGAGCACCATCCCAGGTGGGGATCAAATAAGCACACAAGGGAAATCAGAAAATGGTGTCTGCATTTTGAAAGTGCTAAATAAGTGGTAAAGGCAAAAGGCACTGTTCCATATCTGCGGTAGTTTCACAAAGAGATTGTGCTCTTCCTGTGAAACATTAGCTCTGCAATTGCTTAAACCCTGGGGTTTTGTATTATCTAGCCAATACATATACTAAAAATGAACAAAATCATATTCTGGACTTCAATAATTTTCACATTCCATTGCCTGTAACGAGCATCTTCCTGGCAATAACTTAGTAAGCCCAACAAAACAAGGCTTCAGCAAATGCACTTAAAATGTAATTAATATACAGAATAACAGCTTGTG
>NW_009218490.1:9441-11333 GCF_000690835.1 Fulmarus glacialis | reverse complement strand
TCCATATTTTCCACAGGGAAATCCTGGGAGACTTATGTGTGCATGCTTATGCAGTGCATACACAGTAAAATCCAGTGTGTTCTGGACACCCAGGGCTTTGCTGAGCTTCCTGAAATGCTACTCAGCACACAGAGTCCAGCCTGACGCTAGGCACACAGGAGTCGATGCACCTTCACCGCACAGCACGCGTGCTCTGGCTCGGGGTCTGTCAGGTCTCAGGCCAGAACCACTGCCCCAAGCGAGCCCTCAGATGGCCTGAAATCCTGGACAACTGCCCCAAGCAGCCTTTTTAATGCTGGGATAAAGTTTCTGACTGGAAAAAAAGGCACTGTTGGGACAGCGGTGGTGGTGGCTGCTAGAGATGCTCGAGGACATACAGTCCAAAACAGCACAGGCAGCAAAATCAAGCCACAGTTACGCCTGTCTTCAGGGGATGCTGAAAGGTGTTTGTGAATTGCTTTTTCTTAATTTGTCCATTTTCTTAATTTATGAACCCATTGCTTTACAGCCCATACAAAACTGCTGTTGAACCACAAAATTGTGTTAACACATCTCTGTGCTGGGGGGGGGAATAATTTATGAGACTGGCTTGTCCATAGCCAGAAACATCCCATAACACTAACTCCTTCAGTCACAGCAACGAAATGGCATTTCTCACCATCCAATCTCATTATGTTCCCCTTCACTTGATCCTAATATTCTGCTATCTTCTCACCTCAGAAATCTTCTCCAGTAAGCCCTAACCTCTCCTCAAGTATCATTTTCCTTTCAAAAGCCTCACCAATTTAATTCCAAACCCCACTACTTCCCTAAACTGCTTTATCCCTCCTGACCTCTTAATGTCTTTCCAGTCTCCCCCCATTTGCCTCTCTTATTTTTACTCTAGTATCAGGGGCATTTCTGCATATGCGTGTGCGTTTCTCTGTGTGTGTGTGCATGAATATAGTTACCACGATCCTTCTCTAAACCTTTCACTAATTTTCAGGAGCTCTGGACTTACTTCTAGGATATTACTAAGACCAAATACACAGGTGATTTCAAAAGCTCCCTGGCAGCACTCGAAGGAGTCAGCCGTGTAAGGTCATTGAGGTGGCACTTGCCAAAGGCAAAAAGACAATGCTCGTTTCAGGCGGTTTTGTTGCAGATAAACTGATGGGCTAATGCCAGGGCAGGCACTATCAACAGGTTTTATGACAAAGCCAGCCAAAGAAAAAGAGCTACAGCCACTGGAAAATGTCCAAAGGTGCCAGAGAAAGCAAGGAAACGCGTGGATTAGAGAAGCCACGAGTGCGACTCGGGATGGGGACGGACCGGCGGAGGAGTCGCGGTGCAAAGACCGAGGCAGAGACGGAGCTGTGTAGGTACAGTACAGGCAGAGGCTTTAGATCATCCCAAGCGGGACTGTGGCTCCAGGTAGCTAGCCGTAAAAAATGAAGTGTGGGAATTGAAACCATTAAGATAGCATTTCCTAAAATGTTTTTAAAGGATGAATTGCAATGCGGTTCTTTGCTTACTTTTAAAATAATTATTGTTCTTCCATTAGCCTTCGGTGTAATCTCAGTGGTTTCAGACAGATTTGCCTTGTCACAGGGGCCTTTTGTATGAAAAAAGTGTGCAGCCTATAAATCCTGGTATTTAGGTTTTATATTTTTCTGCACTTCTAGGGGTGAAATTAACACAAATCAGTCTCATAATTAATTGCATCCCTCTATGAATTTAAACTGGTTTGCAGTTACTTCTCTAAATTTCTCTGTGGATCCTTTAGCATCTAGTTCTCTTCTTAATGTCTATCCTAAAAGTGTAGTATTCTTCTAACGCAACCATTATTATTTCTCTAATAGGTCTCTTAGATTCTCTCTCAGCAGTAGTATCATCTTCTAGCCTATCACGCT
>NW_009218490.1:838-9429 GCF_000690835.1 Fulmarus glacialis | reverse complement strand
CCTCTTGAAATCTGTTTGTTGTGAAAATTATTCAGTCGTAAGTTGAGCTTTTCTCCTTTTTCTAGTGAGATGTGAAGGAGAAGATGAGAGAGAATTATTTTCAAAAGTGGAGCTGGAAGAATGAAAATAAAAGCTAAGAGCTAAAAAATTCATGTTCTTTATTAAAAAATTTAAATGCTGGAATCCAGGCTAAGAAGTGAAAGGAAAGGTTATTTACCAGCTCTTCATTTTAATAGCTGCCAAAGATTAAAGTGCATAACAAAACGAAGTTTCAGAGCAGAAAGAGCAATGCCTCATCCCTGGAAGTGTTCAAGGTCAGGTTTGAGCAACCTGATCTAGTGGAAGATGTCCCTGCCCATGGCAGCGGGGTTGGACTAGCTGGGCTTTGAAGGGCCCTTCTGACCCAAACCATCCTGTGACTCCATGATTATAGGATTCTCACAAAGGTATTTCATGCTAGTATTTAAAGTGACCTTCATGAGAGCTGAAGGTGCCTCACTGATGGTGCTGTGGCAAAGCAGGCAGGCGGGGCGCAGGCTTGCCCGCCTGGTCCTCCTGGCCGCCTGCCTCCCTTTCCATACCCGTCACCCCCTGCACTGATTTTAAATGGGGCAGAGCCCGGGGAGGGTAATTTTCCCTGCTCGACAGTGGCAGAGCTCCTGGCTGCACTAGCGTGGGTATTTCTACAGGTATTTCTACCAAACTCTGTAGTGTGGTTATAATATTGTACCTCTTGCGGAAAATTTTCCAACTACGTGACTTACCAAAAAAAGGTAACTTTTCACTTCACACTCAGCAAACTAGAGTCACACTGAGTTTTTAATAAGTTATCCCTTTTTAGGTACAGTTCTATTTGTCTCTGAATTCCTGGAAAATTTACTTCAGTGTAATCAGATTATTTGACAGGGGTCCTCTCAGTTCTGTGCTGTTGTATTTCCACATTTGAATGCACTACCTCATTTAATATGTATTTCTTTTTCCACTTTCTTATTTATTTTTCACATTCTCCTTCACCGTGCATTTCCATGTATTTGCAGATGAGAAACTAGCCCTGCAGACCACATTGTTCTCATTGTCAGAAATTTATTCTGCTCCTGTTTGCTTCCCCATCCTTTCTCTGCCCCTTCCTCATCATCTGCCTCCTTTCTGTGAGCAGCAGGTCGAGGCCAGCCTTTCAGCTCATCTCTGCCTTCTGCTTATATTCTCTCTCCTCACACCTCTTTCATCCTTCCTCTTTTGCTTCAGAAACCTTTACTTGCCCTCAGCCCAGGTGTGTGTGTGCCTGCCTGCACGACACACTGGTGTCATGTGATGGCAACTGCTGAAGGTGGTGGCATCTCATCTCAACATACCACCTCCCCTTCTGTTCGAGCACCGTTTTGCTTATTGCTTATGACATTTTCAAAATCTTGCATGGACTTTATAGCAAGTGGGTAGTGTTGGGTTGTGTTGAACGAAGGACAATAACTCGGTAGTGTTGGATGAAGGGCTGGTGTCCCCACACATGAGGGAGGACAGAGGCACGTGGTGGGGGGGGAACCCTGCCTCTCCCCAGGCTATCCCAGCCCCATGGCTGGGGGGGACCTCCATCTCCACGGGGCCAGGGAAAGGCTCTCGAGTACCTTTGACCCCCCCGCCCCATCACTGCCTGTGTGGGGGATAGGACTTGTTGTGGGATGCAGGATAGAGCATCTTGGGATTGCACGTGACTTATGGGCTCTTTCGGGGTGGGGAGGGAACCCAAGGTGGGGAAGAGAAGGGATCAAGGCAGTCTGGGGAGGAACAAGTGTGGGAAAACAGAGGGGAAACGGGATAAAAGGGGGTGGTTGTGTACATAATTGCCGGTCACTGCGCTTGTCTGGCCCTGCCCTGCACCTGGTCAGCACAGTCTGTCCCTGTTTTCTCGTTAAACCCCATTTCTGACCATTGTCCTGTGCGTGTGTGGGTGTGGGGGTGTCTGAGTGGCAGCAGCTGGAGTGGGACCCACAGGTCTTAGTGCCCGTGCACCTGTGGGCCACCGCTGGAGCCTGTGCAGGTGCACGTGTCAGCAAGCGTCACCAGCGAGCATCAGGCTGGACTGGCCAAAGAGTAGGTTGAGTCACCTGGGAGCCAGGGAGAGACCAGAGGGTCTGCCAGTTGGCTACTGGAGGGACCAGGAGGTCCAAGCCAATGACTGGGGTGACTGTAGGGTCTGGAAGCCACCCGAGACCCGTTTGTGTGTGTGTGCACACATGCCTACCAGCAGCACCCTCTCTGCTGGATCCAGGGGCACGCAGCAGCCTCTTGCGGGTGGGGGCTGTGCAGAGGCTGAGCACCGTCGTGGCTCCGTCCCCTTTGAAATTCCGCTGGCGTGATGGGAGCAGAGCTGGGCTCATGCTGAGAGCTTTCAAAGCTCCGCACGCGCTGTCTAAACTGGAGGAAGACTTCGATGCAGACTGTCAAACCTCAAATAAATTCTGCTTCAGCTCACCTGGAAAATGCAGTTCTGCACTGTAAAGCTGTAATCCCTGTTGAAACCTCTTCGTGAGGGAGAAAAAAGAGAAGAAGCCATAGCATAAGTCAGCCCGCTATCGCTCAGTGTTGCATATTGGCTTTCTTTGTAGAAAAATGTGTTTGCAATCAATAGCTTTGAATTCTATTTCTGCCTAGGTCCCTTTTAAGTGACAAATAACTAAGATCACATTTTTTGACCGAAACCATGAGAAAAAGTCATTAATAGTTCAATTTCTGTGCTCTGGATTACAATTTTAGTACAGTATGCCTGGGTGCTGGGTGTACTAACTCATGTGTAGTCAGCCATTTCGCGTGAACGGTGGTACGGGGAGGTATTTCCCCTCGAGGGAGTTGAAGGAAAACAGGCATCGCGTGGCAGCCTTGAAGATTTGTGCAAAAAGGCCACTGTAGTTTGCACCTTTAATAAAGTGAGGAGAAAATAAAACTATATGCACTTAGAATAATTCCTCTGTAGTAAAGGGCATGTTGAAAACTGTTGGGATAGACACCTATAAGCTTCCTACCTAGAAGGAGGGGGGAGAAGGGGGACTGGGGTATCCCAAGCCTCCATGAAGAGGGATGGGGAGGCTTTAACAGAATAGTGCCAGAGCAAAAGCAAAAACCTGATCTATTTCTACCCAGGCCCTGCCAGATTACAGGGAAAAGAAGGAATTCAGGGTGCTTCAGCTTCATTTTTGGTAGCTCCTGGTCCCACGCACACTCGGTCAGGGATGGCAAGCCTCCCTGGCAGCTTGCTCCTGCCTGCTTGAGCAGCAGCTGCAGCCAGCAGCAGTCAGAGGTGTGCCACAAGTTGCCAGGACACCTCCTCTTCTCTTCCTCTCTCTGTGCTCTTTTTGCTCTTTTCTTCCCTTGTTTTTCCTTTCTCTTGATATTTTTGTTCTTTTTCCCACATTATTGTTTTACCTCCCTTCCTTGCTTCATCACTTGCACCTCCATCACTCCTCTACCCTCAGCTGTGCCCTTGGTCCCCGCTAGCTCTCCTTTCGTTCCCTGGCTGACCTTGTCCTCTCTTTCTCCTCTCTACCTGTCCTGTTGTGGTAATATGCTGAGGTATAGCAGAGCAGTGGTTTGGCTGGAAGCGGTGTCTCCCCAAGCAAATATCTTTCCCTGTGCCCTTTTGTGCCCCTTTGTGTCCCCTTGTGCACTGGTGCATGAAGTTGAATATAACATCAGAAACAGCAACCTTTCTCTCTCTCTCTCTTCCCTCCTCCTTCTTTCGCCTTTATCCTTCATATTTTGTGTGCACTTGAACAGTGTCATAGCCTCAATCTGATTACAAATTAGCGTGGCTCTGTCAAAGCCAGCAGACAGGGTTGAATTAAAGGCTCATATCAATGCAAAGTGAAAAAGGAAGCGTCTTTTTTTTTGGTAGGAGGCAGACTTGATACAGAATGTTAAAAAAGTAGAGTAGATGATTAATAACAAGGACAAAGAAATGGTAGCCCGAGTGCACTTCACAAGCCTACCACTCTTCCGTAGCTTTTATGCATTTCTGCGATATTTGCTAGAATAATAGAAAGGAGCAGCTGCAGGCAAAGACATGGACAAATTACAACCCACTGGTAATATCTGTATTCAGGACAGGTCTGAAATACACTCAGATGCTGTCCCCTGAGATATTAGATGATACTGTTGTTGCATTAACCTTTGGTTAGTTACTGCTCTGTCACAAACACACTGCACCGTCTTGGGCACGAGGCTTTCAAGGACAGTAGGGATCTGAATAACTTCAGACAGGTCTATATGGCTGGATATAGATGGACTTGTGCTTGCTCTGGCCATGCTCAAAGTTGTTTGGGCAGAGCAATAGCAAGCCCAGGGCCATATATCCTCGATAGTATGATGCTATAGCAGAGGCAATATGCAACTGGACAGTCCAAGTGCAGGAATACCTGACCACGTGTGCGCAGCCATGCGCTTAAACATTTTAAAGCAGACCTTGGCAGAAATAAGCTTCCTGTGCCGAGTGTGTGTGTATGTATGCATGTATATAAGTACAATATATGTATACATTTATAAATATATATATAAAGTATGTAAAAATATTATATAAATTTAAACATCCCCCAGAAAAATCTAGTTCTGCTTCAGGACAAAGCTTCTAAAGGTTGGGGTTTTTTTCTGGTTTTTTTTCCCCCCCCTTAAGAAAAACCAAGCAGTGAGTAAGATATCCCTTTCACACCTCAGAGCACTGCAGAAGTGCTATTTTTCAAATGTTTTTTTTTTCGTTTGGATTTGGAGTGACGATTGCAGCTCACCTTTTCTCTCCCCCCATGACTGTGTCCTGTGCACAGACCTTTTGGCTGATGGAGGGACTAGCGGTGGCTCATCTGCCCCTCTAGGTCTGAGCATCAGGTCTGCCCCGAGCTTGACAAACCATCAGCCCTGGTCCTCGCACTGGTTAGTCCAAGAAAGTCCCAGGGGATCATACTGAGAATTTGATTTTCAACCAGCCTAGTGGCACTTAAACGTCTGTCATATGTACTTCCAAGACATCACAGAGACTCTAAGATGCTGTGTACTTTTGAACACATTACCTTCAGCCTGCTTTTTGTCCCTGCCTCCTCCCTGGCAAGCAGAGAAAAAATAGTTCTGTCTTTCACAGGAGGCGCTGCGGGGATTGAAGATCATGTGAGATGAGACACATCCTATGTAGACAGCGACTGCTCACAGGCTCCATCGACCCGAATGGAAAAAGAGCCCTGGACTGGGGAAGGAGGAAGACAAAAGCCAGGTTTGGTTTGTTATCAAGGACCGGGAGCGGGAGACAAACGTGCGGCCACTCCACATCGTAACGGCAGTAGGAGCAGCTGCGCTCACAGGAGAGCGGGTGCAGAGGGTGCGGGGGAGGCAGGAGCCCTGGGAGGTTTGTCCCCCGCCCTGCCTCAGCCCCAAAGCCTTGGAGAGGAAGGCAACAGCCAAAAGAAGCAGTCGGCAGCCTGGGACGAGTCCTTGGCTGGCTTAGGTATCAACCCTGTTGGCATCAATCAAAAAAGAGACATAACATTCAGAGAACGCTCCTTTGGGAATTTTGAGCTAAATCAAAATGGCTTTACATGGCCAAGGTTGCTGCAAGCTTACATATGCTTGAAGCATCTCTCTTTTAAATCAAAAGAGCTGTGTCTTCTTTGATTTAATTTTTTATTCTCCTGCCATGCAGCCCTCATCTTCTCTCACTCTCCTTCCTTCTTCACATCCTTTTTTCCTTTCTTCTTCCCCCTGGCTCCCCTCCAAAAGTAAAAAGCCAAGAGGAGGGCAACATCAAGCGCTGGTTTGGCTCTCTGTGAGGGTGCTGCCTTTCATCGCGGCTCACTTTGTTGTCACTAGCCAGTAGGTGGAGCACATCCACTGTTTTAAGTACCGGTGGGCTTCGTAATTTTTTTCCCCTTCTCTTCCTCCTGTAAAACAATCTGTCATTTCTACTGCAGTGAATCAGTAGATGCAAGGTAGCGCAACACTATACAAAACAGCTAATCTTGGCTGGACCTCAGCATATAACATCGTGACTCATGTCAAACCACGCAGGGCCAAACACGAGCTGATCTCAACGGGAGATAAAAATCTGAAAAAGAGCAGACGTTTAACAGTTTCCAGTTCTGGGCGCTGCTCTTTTTCTACTTTTTGTGGTCGTTTTATTTTTTTTCCCTAAGAAAAACCCCTTCTACAAGTGAGCATCAGCCTGGGGACCGGCCTCCCGGCTTTCCTGCCTTTCCGAGCCGGGGATGCAGCTTCGTGCTGGTTTTGCACAGCTGCAGCTGCTGCAGCTGCCGAGGAGCCCCGGCGCTGCTGAAGCAGCGTCCGAGGGCTCAGCGTCAGGCCCCCCATAAGCACGGGGGCCCTCTCTTTCCCGCCAACACCAGGCGTATGAGAAATCTTAGGACATCCATCATCTCTGTCTGAGGTTTCACTTTTTGTCTCCAGTGTATTTTTCATGAGTCTGAGGAAAAATCCAACAAGCGCAGACTAGCTTTTAGGCAAACAAGCCCATCTTTAGCCATGTGCGCCTGAAATCTTGTCTGTATTTCCAACTAGATCAGCTGCTGTAATAAAAGATATTGCAAATATTGCCCTGTTCACACGCTTGAATCATCTTGGTTGCAACATGACTCTTGTTACACCACAGGTAGTGTCACCACTGCAGGCTTTTGCGGCTTTCTGCCAGCCCTGCGCCCTCTCTTGCTCCGTGCAACCTGCTGTGACGCAGCTCTTGCAGAAAAGAAAAACCCAGCCTTTTCCCACAGCCCAGCTGCAGAGGTTCATGGTTTGGAGGGTCTCAGCCAGCCCTCCCGGCATTGCTGGTGGCTTCCCAAAGCAGCATCTCCTCCCCAGCAATATCCCGTCTCCACCACTGGGCCAGATTCACCTCGGGAAGTGGTGGGCTTTAAAGCACATGTTCATCTTTCCTTTTCAGAGGGTTTTCCTTTTAATGGGCTGCTGAGCGTGGAGAAGGTGACCTTTCCAACCTGGCAGACTGAGGCTTAGCACCTCCAGCACGTCCCCCCGCGTGCGCTGTGCAAACATCCACGTGGTTCAGAAAGAGAGTGAGGAAGGCGCAGAGTAGGACGAGGAGCCCCAGGATGAACTCGCTCGGCTGGGCTAAACCTGCCCGTCCCCACTGTGTTCAGTGGAGACCTGTGGATTTACGCAAGACGTAATCTGCCTGGTTGGTCTCCTCCTTTGAACAGACCGATTTTGCCACTGCCTGTCTTGGTGTCAGACCCATTTTCCTGGCTCGGCGGGAGAGCCCCCGGCATTCCCTCGGGATGCGTGGCTGATGGGGGCAGCCCCAGCACCCAGTGAGGGAGAGGACGGCTTCGCAGCCTGGCCCTTGGCCCTAGCTGCAGCACGTCCCCTCCTCTCGGGGCTTCGCTGCAAGCCGGCGTGTGCCGCCAGAGATAAGATTGTAAGAGGCCTCCTTTCAGCAGTCGTACAACGGTGGTGTAGACAAGGGGACAATTTTGCTCTCGGTTACACTGGCAAACCCCAAGAGGGTTTTTCCTAAAAGCATCGTTCCTCCCCCTCCTCCCTCCTCTCCAGGATCCCCTCAGGGTTTCTTGCTGTTTCCCTCCTCCTTGCGTTGCTGTGGAGGGAGGCGGATGCTTCATCCTGTGTCTTGCACAGCCCGTCACTGCCTTATCACTGCTGGTTATGGGCTGGGACATTGAGGTGTTGCTGCTCGTGAGGCCAAAGGTGGGGAGCACAAAGGAGAGAAGCAAAGCATCGCTGCTGGTGACCTGCTGCACCGCCAGCACCTCTCTTTAATGTCCACTCCCCCCCAGAACAGGAGAGGCAAGGCGAGGTGAGGCGAGGCAGGGTTGCATCCTGCCCAGGGTGCTCAGCTCTGCGTGTCTGCGGTGCAGCCTCGCTTGCAGCCCCGGGAGGTGCCTCCGAGCGGGCAGAGGCCTCGCTGCCCTCTCCTCCGCATGGCGGGGCTGTCTGGGGGCTCAGCCCTCCCTTCAGCCGCGAGACCACCGGTTTGTCTCTGCGCTGTGGCACAGCAGCCAGCGGGGAAAAATAACAGGCACGCCTGAAGGTAATGCATTACGACCAGCGGTCATTGCTGTGTGTATTTTCCAGGGTTCATTTTATTCCCTGCTGTAGTCCTTCAAATTAAAAGTGGTCTAGTTATTTACATTTGAAAATTGGATGATATGCTGGACTGCTATTCCTCTATTGACTCTGTGCTGCTAATACATTTAGAAATTGTCTGCCTGCTGCAGATAGACACTGCCTGTTCGGAAACGTTTGGATTTCCTCTATCAGCATCGCAGAGGGAGACACAGAAAATAGGAAAGGACATTTGATTGTTTGCACTTACCTTCAGTCAGCAGTAATAGAAAAGCGTTTGTGTTTGATACATCCACCTGCTGTGCACCAACAACCTTTGCTCTGCCCTCCCGACAAAGGCGAAATCGGCTGACGTTTCTGCCAGTTCCTTTTTTGAACTGCAGAGGCTGTAATTAGTTCATCCAGCCCCATGTGTGTCCACAGGAGTCACTCGCTGGGAAATTCAAGGAGTGCAAGGACTGCACCAGGGCCTGTGAGCCAGTGGGACCTTGCACCGCACTCAAAGCCCA
>NW_009218490.1:0-266 GCF_000690835.1 Fulmarus glacialis | reverse complement strand
CCAGCCGGCGGGCCAGGGGCTCGGGCTTCCCGCCGTCCCCTCCAGCTGTGTCAGCTGTGCTTCATCGCCATCCACCGGAGCACTCTGGCAGGTCTCATCACGCTGAGTTTATGGGGTGGAAAGCAGAACAGGAGCTACTTCCCTATGGGGTTGACAGCAGTAGGCGTTGGGGAGAGAGTGGCCGAGAGCTGGCAGGACCTGGCAGGCGGGTTTCTGTTTCCCAGGCAGGGTGGGTGCCAGGGGACAGGAGGAGGTGGGCGGGGGGT
>NW_009218489.1:0-63956 GCF_000690835.1 Fulmarus glacialis | reverse complement strand
CTGGCGCTCCCCTCCGAAATGTTGCCTGTAAGCTACGTGTAGGCTCTTCCTCCAGAAGGTGAAGGTCAGAAAAGGTCCTTCACTTTAGTGTTTCCCCAAACTTTCAGAAACTTGTCTTCTCACCAAAAATGGGGAAAAACTTACCTCTACAGTTCTGCCATCTGCTCTTATGGGGCTTTCTTAATTTACACATCTTCTCTAGCCCCTCATTATCCCTTTGCACGTCCTTAGTTTGTTGGGGACTTTTTAGAAACTCAGGTGTGGCTTTTCATCAGATGACTGCATGACAACTCTTTACATGGAGTTAGTTTGTGCTAGGAAAATATAAATGAAAATGTTCATTTGTGTGTGGCTGGCACAGCATTCTGTTCTGCCAAAACAGACAGCCTTCCCTTCTCTGTTCCTCTTAATGGTTTATTCTCTGCTCAGATCTTAATTTAAGGAAAAAAATAGATTGGATTCTTCTGTCAGCAACTCTTTTGACCTCTGAGACATCTATGAACCAACCAACTGGGACATTCTGATGACTGAACAAAATAATTTTCTGCTCTGGCACTTTAACTATTCCATATTGTTGTTACAATATGGAAGAAAATCTCTCCCGTTCCCCTCCATAACTTTCCCTGCCAAATGGCTTACACAAAGCTTAACTAGTGTTCCTATTTCAGGGCTGAGATCTAAAGACCCAATGAAAAGACAACCCTTCTGCCCAGTACATTATTTCTCTTTACAAGTACTGTCTTGCCAGCATCAAAGATATACCGTTTAGTTTATTTTTTAGTTGTTATCCACTTCTGGCACTGATGTGAAGTCCTGCAATGAATCGTTGTTTAGATAGTTAAGATTCTACCTAACACCATGTTGTAAATACTATGACTAAGATGTATCAGAATGGCCAAGCTGGACATTGCTATTACTTTTTTCACTCTGCTCAGGTCACTGACAGGTGATTAGGTGATGTTTTTTACCATAATGGCTGCTCCTCTGCTCATGTAGAGTAGAATAGCCAGCAAGGTAAGTCATAACAAAGGTAGATCATAGCAACCACATAATATCTGCTTCTTTCTTCTCTCATCCTTTGGGTTTTTTTTCCTCCTATTGATTTGCATTATGGCCAAATATTAGAAGTTAAGATCTGGAGACATAAGAAGCAAAGCATTATCTTCTTGCCTCACTAGCCCTTCTTCCCATGTGGTTTAATTCCTTTCAGTTTTACTTTGCAGAGTCATCTGCCGGTGCTTTTGGTGACACTGTTCTTCAGCCACATGACTCTCTCAAGTAGAAAAGGTGGATAGAAATACTTTTCTCCCCAGGATTTGTCAGTAATTGATCCATGTTCAGCTACATCAGCTTCCAATGCTTTTGCTCTCCAGTTTCTTTTTCCTACTGAATTTTTCAGGACAGTCATTTCACATGGGGATGTTCTATTGAATGCTTTGGGGTCATTGCTGGGAAAAAAGTGGAGTGTAGGCACTTAATAAGGACCTTGAGAGTCTGCCTTGTATTTGCAGAAGGGTAGGTTCTTCTTGGTAATTTATCCTACACACAAATTGCAAACATACTATTCTTTTAAATTTGTAACAGTCTTTGAAAAGCATACAGATTCTTTCAATATAAGTAAAGTACACAGAAAATTTCTTGACTATTTCTCATTTTTATTTTACCCATATTTTACATTAAAAATCTGAGGTTCTGTCTGGAGCGTTAGAAAGGGTTTAAGACGGGATGGCATTATTCCTAAAAGAAGACATTCTGAAAAGAAAGAGTAGACTTCAAGAGAAATCTGAAAGGGAAGGCCATATGAATCATCCTTGCTCGATCCTCCTGAAATTTTGAACTGCACCAGAACAGGAAGAAAGTTCCCGAACATACTTCCTCCCCTCTTTTTTAGGGTCAGTAGTTTCAGTGAGGAGCCCTCAGTGCTCCGGGTTAGATCCATGGATCCAGTGCTTTAGTATATTGAAAGTACACTGCCTAAATTGTTCCCAACTCTTTGGCAGGTCTTCACATAATCTACTAGAAAATTAAATTCTTCCCTCATCTACTCTATGCCCAAGTCCAGAGTGTTAATTAGCCAAGATCCAGCTATTCTAAAACAAATGTAAGGAGGTTTTACATTTGATGGCAGATGGAAAGAGTCGTTTGTTTGACTCATGAAGTACACCCCTATTAAGTAATGCCAACTAAAACTACACAGCTGGCTAATAATAAGTGCAGGTCTAGCTTACAAATGAAGCTAAGAGGACTTTCCATCTTAAGAAAATGTCAATGCCCAAAAATAATTACCTCCAAGAGAAATGCATAAATAACAATTTTGGAAAGTTATTTCTCACATCAGAAGCCTGGAGGTTCAGGCATTTGATTAACTTCTACCCACAGAAGCAAAGTCTGTTCCAACAGCAACATCAGGCTTCACAGTAGACAATGAAGGAGAGTTTTAACCAAACAGTTGTTACTCAAAGATTGCCTGTAATATTTCAGCATATATTTTAAAATATGGTTCCACAACCCTGCCTTCAGAGTTCCTGTCAGTGTCATGAGGAACCTTGTGGGAGATGTGAACAGAGATTGCAGCTTGAAAAATTTACATAAGGCCAGACTGTCCTTTCTCCTGTGTACCTGTGGCTGATATCTGCACGAGTAGCAGAGCCTTTGGATAACTCACAGACAAATTAATGCTGTCTGGAGAAAAGGAAGATCAAGGATATAACTTTGCCTTGGATGGGTAAAGTACTTTTAATAGAGTCTACATGCATTGCTTTATTCAGGGCTCTGCTTCAAGGCAGATTCAAGGCCAAAATAGGTAAAACACTGGAAACAGGAGGAAAAAAGATCTATACCCTGTTATGTGCCTCCCAACCACAAAGTAATAATGGAGATGATCTCTAAAGGGTGTGGCAGATGTCTCTACAGTTGGGGCTTTTGCTCCAGAGCAAGCCATTTTCTCTCTGCTTTGTATCTTCTTTTTCTTAAAACTGAGTCTCCCTCACAGAAATTATTTCCAGGAGCCACAACAGGTTGCCTAAGTTAGGAATTTACTTGCATGATGTTTCCTTTATAATTAAGAAAGACAGGACCCTACCGAGTAATTCAGCCCACCAAATGTTTGCATCACCCTGTAGAGGTAGCTCCTTTCTCTGAGCATAGGAAAACTTCAGGTTATAAAGTTTCTACCTAGGATGCCTTTGTGAAGACAATCTTCTTGGTTAAGGACACAAAAGAAAAAGAGATGGTAGAAAAAGAAAATGAACCCATGTCTTTGCAAGTGCCCTAGCAACAAGATAGAAGGAATCATCCTTATCTCAACATGAAATAGCACACCCATTTCATCTGAAGGAACAGCATAAAAGTGACAATGAGAAGCAAAAATCCATTTATTTGATGGTGGTTAATTTTATCTTGATTTCAGATAAACTGGCTGAAGGGCAGAGCTCAAAGAGTTGTAGTGAATAAAGCCACATCTGACTGGTGACCAGTGACCACCGGTGTTCCTCAGGGTTCAATTCTAGGGCCAGTTCTGTTCAACATATTTATCAACGATGTGGATGCAGGATTTGAATGCACCGTTAGCAAGTTTGCTGATGATACCAAACTGAGAGGTGCTGTTGACTCTCTTGAGGGACAAGAGGCCTTGCAGAGAGATGTAGATAGATTGGAGCATTGGGCAATGATTACTGGGATGAAATTTAACAAGTCCAAATGCCAGATTCTGCACCTAGGATGGAGTAACGCCAGGCACAAGTATAAATTGGGAGAGGAGCGGTTGGAGGGCAGCCCTGCAGAAAGGGACCTGGGGGTGCTGGCTGACATAAGCTCAATATGAGTCAGCAGCGTGCCCTGGCAGCCAAGAGGGTGAACCGCATCCTGGGGTGCATTAAACACAGTATAACCAGCCAGTCAAAAGAGGTGATTATCCCTCTGTATACAGCGTCGGTGCGGCCTCACCTTGAGCACTGTGTGCAGTTTTGGGCCCCACAATTTAAGAAGGATGTGAAGGTCCCTGAATGTCTCCAGAGGAGGGCAACAAAGCTGGTGAAAGGGCTACAAGGCATGTCCTGTGAGGAGTGGCTAAGACTTTGGGCTTGTCAAGTTTGGAGAAAAGGAGGCTGAGGGGCGACCTCATTGGTCTCTACAGCTTCCTGAGGAGGGGAATTGGAGGGAGGTGCTGATCTCTTCTCCCTGGGATCCAGTGACAGGACGCGTGCGAATGGTTCAAAGTTGCACCAGGGGAGGTCTAGACTGGACATTAGGAAGCATTTCTTCACCAGGAGTGTGGTCAAACACTGGAGCAGGCTTCCTAGAGAGGTGGTCGGTGCCCCAAGCCTGTCCCTGTTTAGACATTTGGACAATGCCCTTAATAACGTGCATTAACTTTTGGTCAGCCCTGAAGTGGTCAGGCGGTTGGACTAGATGATCGTTGTAGGTCCCTTCCAACTGAAATATTCTATTCAGTATGCCAGGTAAGAAGACATTTATCTGATCTGCCAAGCTGACAAGGAGCTTGTCCTCCCTGGGTATGTTGACTCAACCCATGAAGACAAGGTTCTGGTATCCCTCAGGCTAATGCCAATGCTCGCAACATGCAATGCAGAGGTACTAGGCAAGAGCTACTAACCTGGGTCCCAGAAGCCATACAGCCCTGTTAGCAGAAGGCTGTGTCATAACTGTAATGGGTTTATAATGCCTTCTTCCCTTCTCACATCTCAGTCACACAGTATGGGCATGCTCTAAATTAAATATTATACAGACAAACAAGAACATATGCCTGCCAGTGCCATTGGGGCACCCATTTAATGTTGTTAAAACCAAAAAATGTTAACTTAATTGAATGACAATTTCTAAATCTAATAGATGTGCAGCTTCACTTGCAGCAGGCTTTAGTTACCTTGTATCCTGGGGAAAGGTTAAGCATTAACTATTGTGTTGTGATTGGAGGACTCCAATATTGGGATTTCATTAACAAGATATATAGAAGTATTCAGTGACTGCCATAGTAATGGCTGTTATCATTCTATAACCATAGAAATATTTTCTATATTTTATGATTAAAGTCAAATTTCTTCTTAAATTCCAAAGCTGAACTTAATGTTTGCAAAGCAGGACGCCTGATTTAATGAGAAGTCATGACTGTAATATTATAACACTAACTCTTCTTTGTCCGGAACCCTACTAACATAAATTAAATTAGTCCTAATTTCAAAATGCCAAATTCTGATATTTTTGCACAGTTTAAAGAGTGCTTGCCTCAACAAGTCCAACCAATTTCCAGTGGAAAATTTTAATGATTCAAAAGAGAAACATCCAGATGAGTTAGCCTAACTCCCTGCATGCAACAGATCATACAATCCATGGCACCTGTTGCGTTCTGCCATTGTGGGGTTCATGGCGGGGAGAAGGGAGGTGCAGCATAGCATGAACTTGTCACCATGTGGCCCAAAACTGGTGCCATTAGTGAATGAAGCCTCGTCAGTGGACCTGACACAGCTCTCTTAGAAAGCACATTTCCTTTGGTTGCCACTGATGCTATATTTTGCCCTGGCATATTTATCATCCTATTTTCAGAGTTACATTATTGTCATAGTTATCAGACTGAAGTTTCAGCACCTTTCACTTATTTCTTGAAGAATTTTATTCATATTTGGGAAGTATTTGTGAACTCCTTCTGGAGGGCATTTAAAGAATTTATAACTATGTCTGCTCACAAAAAGTGTTTTATGATGTTCTTAATCTTTCATGTGCTAAAATCAGTGAAATTTATAAATGTTTTTTGACATGTCACAAGCATCTTTAAGTCCTAGCTGTATTCCACAAAACTTGTGAGTAGAGCTGGGTAAACTTTTTTCATCAAAAAGATGTGTGCATGTGTAAAATCTTCCCATGTTTCCTACTAGTCTTATCTACTGACTCACACATAGCTGGTTACTAAGTTCTGATGCCTTAGGAAGAAGCTCTAAATGATTTACTATATCTTTCCTCGCCTCTTTCTTCTCTTAGGCTCTGTCACCAAAGCAAAAATACTGAAAGTATTGACAAGTACAATATCAATAAACATAATAATAATTGATTTCTGGGAGATGAAAAATCTGAAATTAGTGGCAATTTCCCCCAAGAGCATTGTCTGATTAATTTAACGTTCATCTTAGTCTTTCTAAGTCATTCTAATACTGCTTACCTGCTCAGCAAACCTTTGTGATGTGTCTGTGGGCCAAGGCCCAAAAGAAAGTGAAGTATTATTACATAGTCCAGCGTTTTTCAAACTGGAAGCATCTTCAACCAAAATAAAAAAATAAAGGCTCATGGAGATGCTAAAAGTTGTGAGTTTACCCTACCTTTTTTAATTCAGCCATTTGTTTCTAAAGAAAAAAATGCCAACATCTGACAGGAGCAGCAGTACGTAACATTGTCCCATCTCATGGCTGCCACTCCTGTATCTGAAGAATTATCTGAAAGCATGAGCTGGTCTCAAAGAGCATGTGAGGAGTGATGGTGAAAGATGAACTTAGACTGGAATATATGCAAAGAAGCATTATCAAGATGATCAGGGTGACTTAGAGCCTGGGAAACAAGTGCAGATTTAAGACACCTCAGCTTTATAATATTGCTAAATGAAGGTTGTGCAGTCCTGTAGTTGTTGTCCACAAACTTCAGGATGGAGGAAAGGTGTATGTTAATGAACAATGTTGGCACAAAAAGAGAAAGTGTGAACTAGCAAAGATTGTGTTTCAGCAAAGAATCTGAGGAAAGGTTCTACGTGTCACAGCAGGAACAGTAGGAGGGAAAGATGTGACCAGTTCCACTAACATAATACATGAGGCAATTGCCTGAGATAGTTGGGGATGGGATGGTTGGGAAGCATCAGCATCTGTGCAGGGGAAAAATTCAACAGTATTCCATTGCATGATGTTTCCTGATAAGCTATACTGGATTTCATTGCTGATGCTGTTGCATTCTGACCAAAATGTGTAGAGTACCACCAGTACCACCACATTACAGTCAACAGTTAAAGTCCAAATACAGATTACAAAGGAAGGATCCTGTGAAATCAAGAAATCACTGCACAGCACAATTCTGAGACAGAGAAGTTTTCTTAGCAGTCTATTGAAGCCATTAGTGATTCAGACACCACTAGAACAGTTCATTACCGAGAGAGACAGCATTCATATTGTTTAGGCGATGGCATCCTTCATCAGTCCTTAATAGTATCTAAATTGAGCTCTCCTTAGTGGGCTTCCTCTCTTCAGAAAGTAGGAAGAAACCCTGCACTACAGGAACTGTAGTTAACTGCCTGATTCTTTGCACCCAGTGTGGTTTCAGAGAGGAAATAAAAGCATTTAGAGTGACTGAATCACATCAGATCTTCCAGACATCCTCATTAAGCTGTTATAATTAGGGTTGTGTTGTTTTCTTCATTTTCTCTCAATAGTGTTAGCTGGCAAAGACAGATGCCTTTAGCCCTCTAATAAATTAATTATTAATGTAGGAGTTAATAATTCATGTTAATTGGTACTATGAGCTACTTTCCCCAACAAATGTGGGCAAAGGTCAAAACTTGTTAACAGCAGAGGTGAATTCTATTTTTAAGTTTTCTGTTCCATAATATATCTGCAAAATCAAGCTATAGCTTACAAAAGTTAACTGTATTTCAAAAGACAAGCATATACTGAGGGCAAAGATCTGGTCTATTCACTTGGTTTCACAGTACCATTAGTTGGGCATTTGTACCGCCTTTGTCATATCCAGACACAGAGAATTTAGGATAGGCCACCATGGATTAATAGAAAGTATCCCGCATGTTGCCAGGATGGCACAAGCCTGAGCAGGGAGCGGTCAACAAAAAAGTAGACTGAAAAGA
The DNA here is from genome assembly GCF_000690835.1 of Fulmarus glacialis. Taxonomy (NCBI): domain Eukaryota; kingdom Metazoa; phylum Chordata; class Aves; order Procellariiformes; family Procellariidae; genus Fulmarus; species Fulmarus glacialis. Next base: position 56,104 of record NW_009218489.1, on the reverse strand, counting down.
TGTCAATTACTGAAGCGTCAGGATGTTATTTTAATACCATCTGGTAAGTGCATTACAGCACTGAGTATACATGTTGCCTTTCCTGAAACAGAAGAACCTGTTCAATCAGCAACATAATTGTGAGGTTTACCTTAGCGGAAGATCAAATAATTCTCTATAATTATTCCTTGCTGCTCAGATAAGACAGATTTGCCACTCACTCATTGTATGAGGTGCAGTGCTTTGATCACTGTCCTCTTAAACGCAACGCAATTTCATGTGAGCGCCTGTCCCAGCCCCATGCCCTTCATCTGGAACATTAGAGCTGGAATCTGCTTTTAATTTGATAGGATGTTTGAACAAGGCCATGTGCTGTCACATGTGTTTAGCAACCAAACCTTTTCCCACATAAAGAATAAATCCATAGTCTTTCTTCAACAACCAACAGGAAATCATGTTTTTGTTTGTGTTTTGTTTATAAAACAGAGATTCAAAAAAGCAAAGTGAAGAAAGATATGTGTAGACTTTGGGAACAGCTTAAGAGGAACCAACAAAAAATATGCTTTTAATAAAAATAATCAGCTTTTCTTAATGGTTGTAATAGTCTATTGTAAGTAACTTATATAACACAAGGCTTTCACTGTACTCATTAGAACTTGGCAACTCATTTTTCAGCATTTAAACATGAGAATGAGATGGGACTTCATCCAACATCCACTGTCATCAGTGGGAGTTCTTCCACTGACTTCTGTGGGCACTGGATCCGGCCCCTGCTCAGCAGGACATTTTCTTTCTGGGAAGCAAAAGCAATCTCTTTGGAAAGGTTTTCCTTTATGACATGGCCAATATAGCTATTTACTCTCTTCTCATTGTTTTGCAAAATCAAGCTGATGTTTTATAAAGAGAAGAAAGTACAGCTCGGGAAAAACAAGTATAGTTTTATAACACTTTATTAACAGGAAGCGTTAAAAATACTGATGGAAAACATCTCACGTCATCTGACTTGTGTCAGGTTTTTCACTATAAGCGTATACTGTTAACATAACATAACTGGAGTACAATTAGACACATTATAGGAAATATAACAAGTACACGTAGATATTTCATTGCTGCCATTATGTAATTGAAACAGGCAAAAAGTGCACAGATGTGAAGCCACTGTTACGCATACTGATGCTGAAGAAACAAAGACTCACTCTCATTTCTTCCAATGGCAAATGCAGAGCTTGTTGTACTGGCTTGAAAATGTGACATGGGACTGCTGGGTTTTGCACTCAGGAACAAGGATTCATCCTTGTGTCTAGCAAATAAGAGGGAGAATCTTTGTCACTAAGTGCTATTAACAGCTATTCGGCATGTCGCTTGGGAAAGAAAGTGAAGCAAAGTTCCTAGCAGTAGGGTATTAATCCTTTGATTTACAGGACTCGGTTTTCCTCACTCTGTTCTTGAGGTATCATAGTTTGGCATGCCTCAAAACCCAGTCTGTCCCTGGATACTGGTGGTGCAGTAACTACAGACCTGTTCTTTTACAGGTAAAATGAAAAAGACCTTTCAGACAAGATGATATGTCCTGTCCAAAGTCTTACAAAATATGTGGCAGGCAAAAGTACTTGAGGTTTCCAGCTTGCATGGCCTTCCTCTTTCTGCTACTATATGGAAGTTTCCCAGATTGCACCCAGGAAGTTGACAATGCAGTGAAATAGACTTGTCTCCCTCCAAAGTCCACTGGTATCTCAGCTGTCCTTATACTGCAATAACCTCAGACCAGAAACTGCCTTCTTCTAGTATATTGTATGTACCGTGCCTCATTCTGGATTGCCCTGATTTTGGTTTGCGTTTTCAGGTGGTATCTTGATGACAAATGACAGCACTTCCGTAGGATAATCTAACGTGGCTTTCTGCAGAAGGCTTGTTTTACGAGTCCTTCCACTCACACCAACCACTTGTAGTAGCCGCTTGCAGTGAAATTTCACCTTGCCCTCCTGCCTTATCCCCTGCTGGGACAACCTCCCTGGATCTGGGGACAGAGTATTTGGAGCTGGAGGAGAAGTTTTGTACTCTGGCTGTATCTTGCCTGTTGTCCAGAGCTATCACTTGAGTTTGCCCCTGTATGGGCTGAGGGCAACCTCCAGAGAACAGGAAGGAAGAGGAAACTTGGCCAGCACTGAACTCAGGATGAATCCATGAGCTTACTGATCTGATATATAAGCCTAGCATAGCTAAGGTGTTTTAGCCTTCCTCCTTCCTCCACAGACCAAAATGAAGCTGTCTCGTGGAGCATGCCAGGTTTTGCCCAGCTGTAAGAGCTTCATAAGGCCTTTTCTTCTGCTGCTCCAGAGGAAGTCATAGGAGAGAGAAGCTGCTGTTGCCTCTCCTACTGCCACGCTGCTTGGCTTGGCCCTTCATTTTGCCAAACGTCTTTCCGCCTGCTCTGAAGAGTTTCTCATCTATTTACATCCCCATGTTTTCTGGGAACAGGATTTAGCCCTGGTTTTGTGATTGCCCTTAAAACAAGCAAACACACACTCTTGTTGCATATTGCAATCATTTCTAGAAAATGCTTCAGCAGGTGTGCTTTTTTTTGCTTTTTAATATGAACACAAAACAAAACTGTTTCTACAGACAGATGTTGTGAAAGTCTATCAACAATTTGGGTAACACAGGACTGACTTAAAGTGAAAGCTCTGCACTGAAAGCAGGCAAAAACTTACATTTTACATTATAGTGTTTGCAATGAAACACCTTTAAAATATAATGCAAAATTCTTCCCACCATTCTTGCCTTTTTCTGCTATCCTTTTATGCTCTGGCTGTGCTGAGTGTGTACAGGGTGCTATATATTAACTATTTTATTTCATAGCCCCTTAAGCAGCACTGCAGAGGTGTAAACGTTGAAATCCGGTTCAAACAGCGATATTATCATCAAGTTAACAGGCAGTCTAATTATACCAGGCACCAGTCTACAAGGATAAGGGCAAGTACTAGCTTTTGGCTGGCGTGACGTCTCGTTTCTTTCTCTACCTCAGGGCCCACGCTAACCTGCCATGCTACTGCAGTACAAATCGAGAAAGGAGCCTGCATGTGTACAAAAAACCCCAAGCAAAACAAAACCCGAAGCAAAACGAAACTCCATGTGAGGATGCCTTACCCTGACTCATAGCCAGCTCAATGTTAAAATAATTTTTTTTCTTCCTCCTTAGTCCACATTAAGCAAAGAAGAATTTCAAGGCAAAGGAAAAAAAACTCGGAAGGAGAAAAGCCCACAACGGACAACTTGTAAAAATCCTGCAAATACTTACTAGTAAGTACGCACATGTGTGGGAGGCTACAAACACAGTTCTCTTTGTAGGCCTGGGATGTGAATCAGTGAGGCTATTCATGGCAGAGGTACCACAGTAAGTGTTTGCAGGACCCGTCCCTCTGTGTCTTCTCTTCTCCATTATCAGTTCCCCAGGCCCGTAAGTGTTACTAATGCACAGCAAAACGTAGCTCAGAGGGTGTTTAGTCGGGGAGATGAGTAGTTTCTTGTTCTCTACTCACATGGAAGGAAAAGGGACAGAGCTAAAAGGCTAACGTAACAGCCTACTCTTGGCATCGGCTGTTGCTAATTTTCTTTGGCGTGCTTTGACTACCTGTCTGAAAGGCTGCTGCAGTGCAGGAAGGAAATTTTTCAAGAGATTAAACTATTATTGTTTCCTGTGTGGCTGTCTTCGCTGTATATGAAAAAAAGCTTTAAGGGCACTTGAAAAGAGATTTGTCTGAATAGCAAAGTTGTTGTGATTCATCCCCCGCCTCCCTCCTCAAAGAGTCGGGATTTGGCCAATTTCCTCAGGAAAGTGGTTGATTAGGGCCCATGGATTTATCCACAGCCTACATACGAGATGTCATAAAGGTGATTAATGGTGAACCCTCCATCATAGGAAGCTCAGAGTTTAGAAAAGCTATTTTCAAGGGCATGGAAGGAAAATAAGTCATTTGTATTTTTGCCAAAATGCTTCAATGTTTAAATGCCTCTTTGTGCTCCTGGCAATTAATGCTGCTGCCTATCAGAGGCTGGTGTATTTTCTGATTTTACAAGTTTGTTTGAAAAATTGATTCAACGTGTTTCAATATTTACGTAAGAGGATATTGTGGAATTAAAATAAAATGTTTCCACAAGACCAACATTTGTTGCTATCCTTGAATCTAAGCATGATATTGGAAGCTTTTTTATGCCCCTTCCCAAGAAAAAGTTCACCTGGGTTTTCCCCAGAAGGCAGTGCTATTATAGTGCAACTTGATGAGTGCTTTGGGAGATAATTACCTGACCTGACAAAGAAAATCTGCACCGAGCCTTTGAGAATTCATAAAAGTTCCAAAACATGAGATTTTCTTATACTTCTCCTGTTAGACACCAACTTCCTTTGTCTAATCCTTCTTCCCACTAACTTCAGTCCTAGTCCTCACTCCAGGAACTATCTACCAACTCTCACACATTCCTTTATTTTTCAACTGTATGATTGGGCAAAAGGAAACACCATGAAGCATGTACACAGACTTAGATCCCTCTTTTTTTTTTCTTTTTCTTTTTTTTTCTTTTTTTTTCCTTTTTTTTTTTTTTTGTGCTGGACTCAATTCTCTGTGTAAGTATGCAGGGCAGTGTTTGTAAGTGTGAGACATTGCAGGAAGTATGATTAATCCCCTGTAGCATCAAAGCAGAGGATCAGGAAAGTGAGGAGCTCAGTTCCACCACGTACATTTGACAGACCTGTATCCTTCCCTTCTCTAAGCACTTGCTCTGTCAAACAAAACAAAACACCTGAAGGTAGAAAGCAGAGCCCTGACCCAGTCTTAGGGCCCTCACTCTAGGGCTGAGTTTAGGGAAAGTAAACCCACCACAGGTCTTCCACCATTGTGTGGGACTGAAAATGTCTCTGAAATACAGGACACCTGCAAGCAATACCGTGCTGACTAGGATGATCTATAACAGCAGGACCAGCTTTGTATTGGAAAATATCTCTGTAGATGAAAATCCTAACAAAGGCATTCAAATAAATCCCCCAGAAGTACCTGGTTCTTGTATTAACAGAGATCACAGACCGATGCAGGTGACAAGACAGCATCCCCAGTCCCCTCCTGGGGAAACATTTCTAGTACTGTTTCCTGGCATCTGCTGACAGCAAAGCAGCTTTTTCTCACACGATGGAGTAAACATTTTATGCCAGGAATAGGATGGAGGAAACCAAATACATCTGGGCATTGTGCAACATTATGCAACATCTGTTAATAGTAACTAACTCTGGAAGAAAAAACTGAGGACTCCTGATGAACTGATTTCCCAACTGTATTTTTAGAGATATTATGATCCAGTTTCCTCCTCTTCAGTGCTTCAGCATTTTGTCCCTAGCCCTCCTTCCTCGTCTTATCACACTTCTTTTTTCATAACTGCTCCCATTACCACCAACTACTTTACTCCCATCATTCCAGTCCTTGCACCCATTTCCCCTGCTCTTCCTCTCACAACCCCCTAACCAGCATCTAAGTCTTTTCCCATTTCTGTCTCTCAGGCTCTATCTTGTCTCCTCATCTCACTCCCCCTCCCAGATAACCTGCCATTTTCTTACAGCCACAACGGGACAATCTGCACGACCAGAAATGATGCACAACTCAGGCCAGTACCTCTGCGTTTGCCACCACTACTACATTTTTACATGTTAGTTTGCCTCTGTGTCATTGTTGTGAGTGCCAGAACGTTTTTAACACAGCCATTGCTTCCTGAAATGATCAAGGAGTCATTCACAATTAATTGCCCATACAAATTACTATTTGAGGTAACAATTTTCAAAATAACAAGAAAAAGGGCTTATTCTACACATTTCTAGTCTTTTCCCAATCTGTTGAAAAATGTTGAATTTTAAGAGAAAACTGCCCAAAAACATTGCTGAACAACACACATTCTGGTATAGCTAAGATGATCTTCCTTTCAACATGTTTTATATCCTTTTGCATACACCCAAACACCTGGGCTGGTCAGCAAAGCTGCATTTCAAGCTCTTCAATTATATTAGCACTCAGAATTCATGAGCCAGACTGGAAAGACCACAAAGGGACTCGGTTTCGTTTGGCTTTTTAAGAATAAAAGTCAGTGCTTTGCTTGGCTCTTCACGTTTTCTCCTGCAAATGTACAAGGCTAGAATGCTACTGCCTTCGTAATGACAGCAGGACTGGCTGCCTTGAGACTGGCTGTGCACTGGTGAGCGTGGGTGGAGTTGATAGAGACTTGGTGGGAACAAAGTGCGAAAGGTACTTTCCAGAGGATGTGTCACTGGGCAAAGATGGTCTTATCAGAGGCAGAGAGAAGGTATCAGCAGAGCTGCTCTCTCTCAAATAAATATGCGATGTAAATGATAACACATGTTCTCAGGGCTTTGAAATACCTGAACTTTTAGCAAGGTCTATGGCCTTTCAGCAGCTCCAATACAGCTTAGATTTTCTGGCTTAGAGTTCAGGACTGAACTCCAATGTGAAGTAATAAAAAAAAAAAAAAAAACCTGAGACTACTACAGAGACTCTATTTAGAGCTTCCTGGCAGCAGGCAAGTAGGGGGGAAGCTGTTTATCTTGACCAAGGATTTCCTTAGTCGTACATGAAAAACATTCTTTTTGTCAAAGATAGCTAGCAGTCACACAAAGAGTGGCACTCAGGAGGCTAGGATCACCAGGGCGTTGCTGGCAGTGCTGCGTGCCCAGACAGGAGGAGTATCTGCTGACTTCAAACCAGGGCACTTGACGTCTGACAACGTTGACGATGCTGATGATGATGAGCTGAGACAGGGAAAAGGTTATTTTTAATGTCATCACCATCCACCCACTAGGCAAATAAAGATCATAACAGAAGAGGCACAAGCAAACTGAATTACCAGCCCTTGCTGTTTTGCACTAAGGGTTACAACTAGAGCACAAATGGGAAGTTATTTTCCCAACCCACAGACATTTTTTAGGAGGCAAAAAGAGCCCAGACTGGAAAGAGGATGCTCCCTCAAAATAGCCAGAAGCCCATCATTCATGGCACATCTTCGGGATGTGGGGAATGCAAGTTTGTTGTTTGCTCCTTATCCTCCTGAATCACAACTGATCCTCAAACATTGCTGCAGAGACAGCTTCTGCTCCTGCCCTGAGAAATAGCAAGGTACTTCATAAAAAATGCATCCACAGGCCTTGAAAGGAGTTGTGTATCATTCACGTCAGCTGAGATCCTGAATTATCACACAGATCTGATGTCCCCAGCTTTACGTCTGACCAGAGAGTCTAGCCCGGACCTCAGTAACTTTTCTCATTATAAATGCTTTCTTGAAGTTGGTTCATTCTCTCTAAAAAAAGCTTCTGATTTTAAGACGTGGGCATGTTTCCTTGAAACCTTTCCTACCAACTTGTATGCTGGTTCTAGAAACATTCACAAGAGTAAATTTCCTTGCACATGGTTTCATTGGGACTACAATAAGCCTTGAGGCCCAGTCTTGCAAACAAAGGGAGTTTTTCCATTGTTTGCTGTGTAGTCTGGTTTGGGCTGAGTGACCAAAATAGCAGCACTGAGCATGCCGTTATATGTGAAAATATAGAAATAGCTATATTTAGCTTTTTCAGGATAACCTACTGACCAATTTCAGCACGTGGAAAAATCTCCACAATTCGGCACTCACATAATAAATCCATTCTTTTTAATATATTAGTAGGAATTCTATAAATGCATAGCAGATGTTATGACCCTGCAGAAGACTGAAGTCTGAAGCAGCTATAAGAGAGTTGCCAGGGGTAACCTATTCTTGTTGCGTAGAACACGCAAAATTTGCTGCTATTCAGAAGTTTCTGAAGTAGATCCTCACCAGAGAAAAAGAGAGCAGTAGAACTGGGCTGCATTCAGGAATAACACACCAGGCCGTACTGAAGGTGTTCTGAAATCAAGCATATCCTACTTTCTTGGATTTCACGTACATAAACAGAAAATATGGCCAGCTCCCCCAAAACTAGTTCTAGGTTCTCCCCAGCATTCTCATTTCACAGCTAAATGAAGTGCTCTCCAGCACTGCTTTGTCACAAAGAAGATTTTGGCTAAGCTGTCTCAGCCTTATTCAAGAATACTATAGAATTATTCAGGCCAAAGAAGCAGATGAAAAATACTTTTTTTCAGATAAGAGGCATATGGAAATAATTAGAAGGAAAATACAAAGAAAGATCATGTCAAATGCAAAGTTTGCCATCTCTTCTTGACCATGTGATTAAATTTTATATTCAGCAGATACTGTGAGATGTTACAGGAAGGAAGATTTCATTTGGATCACATTTTTCAGACACTTTCCCGATATTTGCCACCTGTTTCATCAACATATTGCTAAAAAAAAAGAGACTGCCAATCTGACTCATCAACAAGAGAAGAGGAGTAGTAAAAAAAGTTGTAGCTTGCTGTTTGACCCCAGTCCAGGACAAGTGAGAAGAGAGTGGGCATTTTCTTATATTGCGGTATTGGTGAATTGTGCATGCTGTGTAAACAGCACAGGACATCTTTAAAGTAACTGGAATAACACGAAGATCCCACTGAGAATGAAAGCTCTTAGCGTGAATATGGCAGTGATGGTATCTCTGCTCATCCTACCATGAGTAAAAAACCAGGAGAGACATAAGTGAGACATTGCTCAGAACATATGATGGGTGGGTTAAGAAGGGCAGGGTGGAATGTGATATGTGATTGATGTGATGTGATGTGGTGTGGTGTGGTGTGGTGTGGTGTGGTGTGGTGAGAGTTTCATCTTCACTGGCCTAAAGTTTGTGCTGGACCTTCTGTGGAACCAACATGAAGATGGCATCTTCCGCAGCCTTGGCACAGAACAGATGAGGCAGTCCTTATCAGGAAGCTGAAGCTGGTTCACTAGCATGTCCAAGTATGTTTTGTGGCAGATGATAGTTTGTTGAGCCTTACTCTAATTAAAGGGGGAGTAGCAGCCCAACATTTACGTGCTGCTTTCCATGCTAGAAATGCTGAGGTCATCTTTCAGGAGCACTTCCATAGTTTGCAGCAGGACCTCTGAATTTGACAAGCAGATGGTCTCCAGCTCAGACTGCCTTTATGCTTGCTCTTGTCTTCATTGCCTTCCTTGCCAGTCCCGTGCAGAACCATTTTCTCTTCCACTTGCCTCTCCAAGGTTTCTGTCCCTTCTCCCTCATGCTCCTTCTTTATTTCAATCTGTGTGACTGAATACCTGTGACTTACAGTATATCCCATGTCAGTTCCCTGTTTTCTCTACTCCATTTGTGTGATACTTACCTTCCTGTTCCGTCTTTCCTCACTTCATCTTCCTCACTTGTACCTGTGGGCTGTGCTCACTAGACTGTGCCTAGCTTGGAGGGGGAGACTGGAGCCACTGCCATTTCTCTGTCCTTTGCTCCTTCATGGGGAGTGAGGGTAGACTGGAGCTAAATGAATCATCATAGAGTCGTTTAGATAGACCCATAGATAACGGGACACAAAAATAGTATTATTCTAAAATACGTATTCTAATGCTACAAACCATTTCTAACATAACAAATGGGAAACCAGTTATGTAGATGAAGTATCTCACGGTAGGCTACAGTGATACGCAGGTTTTGTCAGCATTCATTTCAAATCACCATCTTCTCTCGCTCAGGGCCTCACACGGGAGATTGGTTGACCAACCATACCTCCAGTCAAGGACATACTCGGTCCGTCATAAGGCAGAAGGGCAGATAAACAGAGCACGCTTAAATCAACACTGCTTTAAACTGCTGCTTCTTTAGAAGGACTCCTATGGCTTTGCTAAATCCATCGATCCTTTCCCAATTAGCCATACACTACATTTCATTCTTGACTTAGTTTCATAAGAGTGATTGTTCTTTCAGAAACATATAAAGCAAGATTCCGAAAACAAGCTTGTTTTATTAAGCTCAATTATTAAATTTTCTCTGACATTTGCTGTTCATATTTGCTGGTAAGCATTTATACATTAATATTTTTTGAGTTCATGTGGAGTTTAACAGTATGAATTTCTTATCAGTGAAAACTACTGTGTTCATTGGCAGAAGCCAAGTATATGAAGAATTAACAGTTATCAAATTCCAGAGGGAAAACAATCTCTATTAGAGTCTGTTGCCATCTGCCATACTTCCATCTGCAGACATGCATTTCCCTCTGTTGGCCATCAGCTGCAGCCAGACTCCTAACATTCATTTCCTCAGCTCACAGCATATTCCTGCAAGCCCTAGATCCCAGGTCCCAGTTCTCTTCCTACAGTAGTCAAAAAGAATATTTTCATTTATTTCAATGGAAGTGGGGTTGGAAACCTCACCAGTGAGAGGTGTTTCAGCACTCTTCTGACCACTTATACATAGATACGCACAGGATGGAGCACTCTTTTGGATAACACCAGCTTTGATATTTGTCACTAGGGATGTCACTATTAGAGAACAGAATATTTGACCAATTAGTTGCCACCTCTACATTCCAAATACAGGGATCTTTGTTGAAATATTCTTTTCTTGTCTTTATAATTTCTTCTTTCCACAAAAAGCCAAGATTTTCCACAGAAAAAAAGCAGACAGCTGATTTCCATTAAAGACTTTTCATTAAAAAAATTGTTTCATCAGAAAAAAAGTTTTCCATAAAAAATAGTTGAATGGAAAAAATTCTTTACCAGCCCAAATATTTTCCCATTTTAAATGACTAGTGTTTGACTTACTCTTCTGGGGATACCCAGTACAGATTTAACTGTTTCATTGCCATATCAAAATATTGCAGATCTTTCCAAGATAACCAAAACTCTAGTCTTGAACATTGTAAACCCAGCCCAACTCGTTGATTTCTTTTCAGTCATTTTTAACACTTAAGTTGGAGAAAGAGACCACCTCAGATGAACTAGAGCTCACGTTGAGAGCTGACTACTCTTTTTTGATTTATCCCTTTGCGAAGCTTCAGCAGCACTCAAGATGCCCGGTGGAAACCAGTTTCTCTCTTCACTATACTAGGACACACAGATCTGACAAAGCTGTTGATGCAGGTGTTCAGCCCAGCTTTGTCTCTCTTCTCTCTTCTGCCAAATGCCTTCTTTCTCTTCCTTCCCTCCTTCACATTCCTAATTCACAGATTACTATGTATTTTCCATTTTCTTTTCCAAATTAATCATTCTTTCCAAAGTTAGAAAATAAGATCCTCTTATAATTTGGTAAACATTAAAATTGACAAAATTTACCAAGCAGCACTACCTATAGATGGATAGATAGATAGATGGATAGATAAGCTATTTTTCTCTGTCATTCAAATGAGAAATAACCATGGATCTTTGATGCCACTACATGATAATTGCAAGGAAATGCTGACTTTTTAGCAATAACTGCTGTGTATTTCTGGACTGTGCTATAAGCTTTGGTAATGATCTGTCAGACTCCATAATAGCACGCAAAGTCTTTATAGAAATGGAATAGTGACTAGCTGTCACACAACCCGGGTGTTGTACATACCAAAGAGCAATGGTGCTAAAGAATGAGAATAAAGCTCTAGACAGCCAAAACTGATCCATTTTCCCTCTGAGTTGTGCAAAAGATTTCAAGGAGATGTAGAGCCAAGTTTCTCAACAGTTAGTCAGAAAAATGGTGCATTCCCTCCTCTTACTCGCTCTAGCAAAGAAACTAGTACATTTATTATGTAAGAGGGTAGACTGAAACAAAAATTGTAGATAGTGCCTTAAAAAAAAAAAAAGGAATTGGCATAATTGAGATGAGTTGAGAAAAAAACATGCTGAAAACTGTCTCTAGCTTATATCACTCTATTTAATTTTAGGTTTCTCGTTCTACCTCAATACACCAGTCTTTCCTTCTTGCCCAGATGAGAAACTCAGCCACGCTAAAGAAAAAAATAAAATTACATCCTGCCTGATCCTGCAAGCTATTCTACATGTAAAACACTATTTGTACAGCTAACCTTTGTTTCAGGCTCATCCTATAAAGGTTTACATTAAAGAAGAAAAGGGTTCAAAAACTCAAAGCAATAGCAAGGTCCTCCTTCCTTTGACATACACGTGATACAGGTACCCAGACAGATCTTATTGGGATTATTCAAGTACATCTGGAGACTCCTCAAGGAATGCAGTAACACAGGAGTAGTTGGACCTTTAAGCTTAAGGAATATACTCACATAAGCAGATTCGCTTATGTGCATAAGTGTTAGATGGACAAAACTGAATGGCTGAGTTGTTTAATGCAGTCTGCTTTGGACATATAACAAATTTTAGTACATGTACCTTATCATGCTTGCTTAAAAAAGTGTTTATTCTAAACAAATGAGCTGAAAACTCGTATAAACAGGATGGAAGAATATTTATGCTGTCTATGTATTGTACACTACACGGTATCCACTGAAAAAAAATCTTTCACACAGCCAGTGTTTCACAAAACTACATCAACAATGTTAATCATCTTTCAGATGGCAACTTTAGCGTTCTCTATTTCAACATGCCAACAAATTAGCTTCTAGTGTTCAAAACAAGGCATCTTTGAGGCAGTCTGTTGTTTTTCCAAAGAAATGGTTTTTTCATGACTAAAACTGTACTGGCAGAATAACTTGACTTTTCCAGGTAAACTGAAATAAATATATTGTGATGCAATTCTACTGTCTTCTTCCCAATATGGTTAATTTTGCGTCTTCATTAAATAACAAAGGGACAGCTTTCCTAGGTAAGATCAGTCAGACACAATTCTATAAAACAAAGTCTAAGAAAGCCACAGAAAAAACTGGCTGGTTTTGACTGAGCATGAATGGTTGCAAGACATGCTGAAACATCATTCACTATTTTTAATGAAAATACTAAGGTATATCTAAAGCAATTATTAGATAATTGCTTTTTTTTGCCTCAGACTTCTCATTTAAGTACTGGATTGTCTGCAGCTGAGTGCAGCATGTCACAAAATGTTTTTATCACCTGGCTTAGTCCATCTGCAATACAGACAGACCCAGACTATAGGAAATATAAAAGCTTACTTTTAAAAGATCTAGGCCATCACAAAAAGATATAGTATAGAATTTTAATCAGTGAGGTTTTGAGGGTTTTTTCAACATTGTAAGTATAATAATTCCTGCAAAGAGGATATTCAAAGAAAAGTAGGCACAGCAAGAACAGCTAGAGTAAGAATCTGTGGGATAGAGATGTCAGTGGAGGACCTTCACACTGCATCTATCCAAAACCACCCAACTCAGTAACCTGTCTCCAACAGTGGCCAGTAGCAGGAGGTTATGAAACAAGGAGAAACAAAACAGGGCAGATGTACAGCACCCTTGGTGTACACTCCCAGTCACATACAGTTCAGGAACTTCCAAACCAAAAGTAAATTTTGTGTATCATGACTTAAAAAACCCCAGACTTATGAACAATATGCATAAAAGGTGTTACATCTGGACCTCTAGAAACAGTGAGATACAGGTTACCCAAGTGTTCAGAAAGTAATCTGACTGAAAAATATTGAGAGTTTCAAGGACAGCAATAAAACCAAATGACTGGGTATTGAAGACTGCTGTGACAAGAGGCATAATGAAAAGTGAAGAGGAAGTTAAAAAATTATGGGGGTGTGATTAGAAAAAAAGGAAATTGCCTTGTGGAAATAAGTCTGAAAAGAGCATGGATTTACAACATGGAAGATTGAAGAGAATTGAGGATCAATCAGGCAATAAGGAAACATGACACTGCCCTTCAAACTGAGGATAGTTTGCCAGTGCCTCTGATTTTAAATATCTGTAGGTCATGTGTGTATCTATCTTCCAGCTCCCATTAATACCAGTGAGAACCACCAGTGTGTATCTTCCACCACTCCTATGATTTATCCATATCTTTTCTTCTGCCATTGTGTCACTGAGATTTATCTTACCCACTACCCTTGCAATGAAATTTATCCAAGAGGAATAGCTACAATTAACGTGGGATCTAATACATTTTTACTTCCATTCTATTGACACAAGAATGAGAAGTCAAACTAGCAAATGTTATTCTCAATGGGGTGCACATATGTTTATAGCATAATATAAAGCCAAAACACTGTCCTCTAGGCCTCAGGGGCAGGGTACAATAGGCACCTTTCCGCGTAAAATACTAGCGGTTTATAAACACGGAGAAGGGAATGAAGTGAAAGGCAGAGCCACGTGACACATATTTCCATTGAAAATTGGATAAGTGAAAGCCAGTATGAGACTTCTGGGAAGAAAGAAAATGCACATAGGTAAAGTCCCTTGTCACAATATTACATGCAATGAAGGGTAAGCTCTATATAAGAAACAAATGAATACTTGATTGTAGACATCCCGAAACACTGTTCTAAAAATTGGATTAAACTTGTAGATGCCGAGAAAATACATTCTCTTGGCATCTAAAAGCATCTTTCTCCTTTAGCCCAGAGTCTACTTGATAGTTACCTAAATATACCAGCAGGCAATTCCGACATGTCTTTGCTTAAATGTGGTTATATAAAGTAATACAAAAATAAGTTTTGGCTTTGCTGCACATGTGCATAATGGAAAGACAAACATTATTAAAAAGACCATCATTTTTAGTGATTAAAATAATCCACAATAGAAAAAAATCTTCTGTAACTTTCCAAGTTCCCATTTATCATAGTTTTGCAAAAAGAAGCCACGGTAATTTCATTTTTCTTGACTTCTATTAAAAAGATCAATACATATGATTCCAAAGAGTCTCGGCTCATGAAAAGATGGAGCTAGTCTGTAATCACATCTGAAAGTATTGGTTGTCATTAGCAGTAAGATTGATCTGTAAAGACAGTCAGCCCAGAGTGAAAGTACTTAAAAATTTCCATTGGGCTATTGCTGAACAACACTGCCCAGCAACCTTTCACCTTGCAGATAATTAAATACAGATAACGAATTACCATATTAGAAGGAAGAATTGCATTGGGGATATTCAATAGATGCCCACTTTAGTAAAGCAGTTCCAAATCTCTGAATAATGATTTTGTTTTGTGCATAAAACCTAATGAGCTCCGACAGTATAAAGTCATTTTTCAACATGCATTTAAATCTGACTTGTCGAATAAGATATTAATAAGTCACCTGAGGTACAAAAATTGCTAATGGCCTTGCAGTATGAACATTGCAAGTCCTCATACCATCTTGGCTGTCAGAAGAGCATCAAGAGGGCTTTGCAGGGCAGAGCCTTCTGCTAGGAGTCGGAAAGGAATTCCGGTCCTACCAAAACCCATTGGCTTGGCTGGGGATGAAGACCCTCCCTGTACATGCCCTACCAGCCTGCAGCTGCCCCTGCCCTGCCACAAGAAGCCTCTGCACCCTTTGTTCTTCCCAATCCATGATTGGTCTTGGAGAACAATTGAAAGAGAAGAGTCTCAGGAATATTTGGGAGGAGGGCAGTCAAACAGTCATTTTCCAATAGATCTGCTGAGACATCTTTATGTCTGTACCGTCTCCAAGAAACCGCTCAAAACCAGCAGGTATCTACTTTTGGTCTTTGATTCCCTCCATGGTTGTAGCAGTGTGACTTTGAATCATTGAACAGTTTGGTTGGGAAGGACCTCTTGGAAGTCATCTGGCCCAAGGCCCCTACCCATAGCATGGCGAGCTTTGAACTTAGGTAAGGTTGCTCAGGGTCTTGATTCACCTGAGCTTTGAATACTGCCAAGCAGGGGGATTTCAGAGCCTCCCTGGGCACCCCTGCCAGCATCCAACCATCCTCACGATGAAAACTGCTTTCTGGATCTCCAGTCAAGAGTTCGCTTGCTGGAGCTTGTTTGTGGTCCACTCGCGGGCCCACGTCCCCATCCAGCCTCGACCTGTCCCCATCCCCAGGGATGTGTCCGAAGCCCAGGGCTGGGGCTGACCCCAGTGTCCCCCAGCTGCCCTTCTCCTGGCTGGGGTGGTGGGATGGGCCCTGGCTGCCAGGCCCTGCCCTGCTGAATGGAGATGGAAGAGGTACCCTGCTCCAAGCTCTCGTCTCTCCAAGTGGTTTTGCATAATTTGCACAAGCATGCAGCAAAGGCCAAGCAATCCTCAAACTCTTCTTCAGAGCCTGCCCTTAGCTACATCCCTCTGCAACTCGGTACAAGCGAGGGGACAGATTCACATCTCCAATAAAACCTCCATGGAGCCCAGTGGGCTTGGATTTTACCAATTGTTACTGGCTCCCATGCAGATCCAATGCAGTTTGCATAGGATCTCTTCAGAACATAGAAGGAGACCATGTTTGAAACTGAAAACAAGCACAAGTATGGTAAGTTCTTAGACCTGAGATATTGTGATCTTTGACTTCAATCAAAATATTTGAAACAAGACCATGCGGTAAGGATCAACAAGCTTAGACCATTAGCAGCTTTCTCTGGGCAAGGTGAAGATCTTACAGTTGAGGGAGAAGAAGTGAGAAGACAAGAGAAAAATCTGATAAAAGGTGAAATGTCAGTGGGAAAGGAAAACAGCTGGAGGAAAAAAAAAGGCAGTTCTGGAAAGAGAAAGAAAGTGACAATAGTCTTGGCTGCTGTCATAATTTGGGCTGCTAATGGGTCAACGCAGAGCAAGGGTTCACGACTTTCTCTGTAGGATCTAGAGCAGAAAGTCGTCAGGAAGAATACTCATTTAGCAATGGAGAGAAGCACAGATACTGGGCTCCTGAAATCTATTTGTGAACCCGTAAGCCCAGGTGAAAAAAATACACAGCCAGGAACATCACATTTCCCTTGCTATCCAAATACTCCCAGAAGCATGTTTATAAAACTCTACGTGACTGCTTCATGTAAGCAATAAACACAGTAAATTAAGTGTAATTTGGAGTATCCACATGGTTGGTAAGTCTGGGAAGGATATCTCGAGATTTTTGCTGAAAACATTGTAACACAAGACAAGCTATTTTTTACTGCTTCTAAATAAAATAATGCAGGAGAGCATGTTTTTATGGAAATGCCATAAGGTAAGGAATGCTCAGTTTCCTGGTATTTCCTGTAAAAATGTCAGAGAGAAGGTGTTTTCTTATGTAATTCCACTGAAGAAGAATGAATCTGGAAAGGCATTATTATTCTTTCAAAAACCAGAATTATATTTCCCTTCTAAAATGTGGTTAAAATTAGATATTGTGGTACTATTTTCCTTCTACCAAAAATTCATCTCAAACCTATGACAGAAGAGCGTGATTTCGGGCAGCACTCTCTAACCTTCTGTTATCTCCTAACATGCATCACACCTTCACAGAAAAAATAAATACAGTTTTGATTCAAAAGTTAGTTAAAGCTGATATGTAACAGCAAAAAATTACTTACCTCTCATGCCATTTGCAAAAGCCAGGCATTTAAAAGTAAGGAAATGAACAGGTGAGGACATTGCTCATTTTATATTGGCCAGTAGGTAAATGTAAAAAGCTCAGATAGTTCAAATAGTGCCATCCGCGGCTGGTTTCCCACCACCTACCTACCCATATAAGCCACCCGGGAAGCTTGGCAAGAGCTCGTATCAGTGGATGGTGTTGCAGCAATGCTCTTCAGCCATATCCTGCTCCCAACGTAACCCGCGGGCTATAGCTGTAACTTATTAAATCCCAACATGTCCTCTGCACGCTGGCAGTAACAGTTGGCACGGTGACCTCGTCCTCCAGGCTTTCGGAGTTCAGCTTCACCATGGACAGAATGCAGGCTTGTCCCCATCTTGAGGCTTACTGAGTGAGATCCTGCCTCTTTTGATTTCAGTGAGCTCACTATTAAGTCTGCTTCAAGGAATTAGCTATTGCACCACAAAAGAAAAACAGCCCTGCCTCTTGCTCTTACCTGTAGAGTGTTTCTCTATTGCTTTATCTTTAGTTTGGTATCATAATACTTTTCTTTAGAAATGTTATCTAGTTACTGTATTTATCAACTGACACAGCAACTTGATAAGAAAAGAGTCTAAAAGTGGAATAGATGTGGAAACAGAACAGGAAAAACTGGAATGCAAGATTAAGTCGTAGTGAAATTAGGCTCGCATGTGGCCCTATCAATCTGTGTCACTAATGTGTTCACAGCTGACTGTTGTATTTCAGGACAGTTTTATTCTGTGTTTTCGGTTTGGTGTTTCTTAATGAAATATTTTGTAGCTAGAGTCAGAGTGACAGTCCTTGTGTTGTGATGAAATGTTCACTTCTCCATAGTTGATAAGATTGATAATTGTGTTTATCATGTGGGTAGCGTGAGATTAATGATCTTCTAAATTATTCATTTCCTTGCTCTTGAGTGCTTGAGTTTTGTAAATTATGCGATGGGGTAAGAACGTTTTGTTGCTTAACAGTCTTAACTGGCTTTTCAAACAAAGAAAGGGGTTTTGGCATCTCTCTGGGGCTTAAATTGTGTCTTAAAATCCTTTATGCAAATAATACAGTAGCTGTCTTACCAAATTATTAATTTTCAATGACACATAGCAGTACAGAAAGTACTAATAGCTCCCTTAGAGACGATCTTATTTAATACTGACCTGTCTGGAGCTCTTTCCTTATATTACAGGAAAACTGGCCACAACACCAGGGAGGGAAATAATGGATCTTGCACCGGACTCCACTGCCTGTTTCACCTCAGCAGCTACTTGTTCTCCATCCTAAATATAAAGCACGAGGACAGCTTGGGTTAGTCCTTTCACTTCAAAAATGTGTCTTTGCCCCTGAGGTCAAGGGACACTTTTAATAGTTGACAGATTTAGAAAAGGTCTTTCAAATCTTCCTAAGCTACAAAGACCCAAAAGAAGCCAACAAGCCCTAAAGGATATAATTCGTAACTTTGCCCATTTAGAAGTTACCAATTTTAATCTAGAAGGATTCAATGGTGTTGAAGTCCCACTTTCATAGAACTACCACTTTTAGCAGTGCACGTATAAAATAAATTTGGAAGCAGGAGGCAGACTGTGCACAGTACTAGCAGTAGCATCGGTTCATGTTTAATACACTGCAAGAGATACAGGTGCTCCGAGCTGCTCACAGTGAGGTGTGCAGGCAGGGGGCGAGGGGGGAAGGTGGTCTTTTACAACACCAATTTCTTTCCTCAACAATGTAAACATTCATGGATGGTTTTTAAATGAAGTATCGTTCAGCTTAACCTGACAGAACTTGCATTTTGTTTATTTATCTGAGAGGGCAAAACTTGCACTGTGCCGCCAGGGGCTTGCAACAAGGGCTGTTCTGCGTAATCCCTTTGTCTCTTAATTTGGATGTAGATGTGCGTTCCACAGTCAAAGTCCAGGCAATGCCTGCAGAGAAAATTGCACTGAAAACATTTTTCTTTTCCTAAAGCAAGCTCAGGGAGGAACATTTATTTAATAAAATGGAAAATCAATATAATTTTAATTTTAAGAAGTCAGAGCCAATGCCAAGCTGTCCTTTAAGGAAGCTTGATAAGAATTCATGACCCTTTTTTTTTCCTTTGGTAAGAAAAATAAAATTTAAACCAGCATTGATTTAATGATTCTCCTCCAAGTTTGTTCAGAGCCTGGAAGTTTTGTTCATCACTGTTACTTCAGCATCTCCTTTTTACTTCTGCAAAACCTGCTTGATCATCATCTATTTACTACTTCAAAATTATTTGAGATTGTGAATTAATATATGCAGAAAGAAAAGAAGGCAGTACAATTACAGCAGGGTTATGCATTCTGTGGGCTATAACATTTTCAACAACTTAGGCATTCCAGCAAAAAGTTCAAATCCATTTGATTGACATTGTCAGAAGCAATAGAATATGTAGTTCCCCACAGAGAAAAAAAAGAAGGAAAGTAATATTTAAGGTGAAATTACACTGGAACATATTTAATGCTATTGAAAAATGCTGCACTCAGACTGGAAAAATGCAGAAAGCAGTACAGAAAAGTTTTATTTCACTGAGACTTGCTAGTTCATTTAGCAGTTCCTCACATTTCCATAATAGGTGTCTGGTAACCATGTTTCCTACAGGGATCTTTATTGTCATGGCTGATTGAAACAACCTGATTGTTAGCCATGGGCTTGTTTATGCCCCATTAATCCTAATGTAGAAAGAAGCAGCTGTACACAAATTTGTCCAAGCTATGCGGACAGTGTTCAATCAAGGATGAACCACTTTCCTGGCATCAACCCAACATATTTGGAGAAGGCCTCCTGAAGGCGGCAGAGCTGGAGCTGGAACATATATAGCTCTTCCCTCACTGGAAACTTGAGGATTAAATCTTTGTTGCAGTTGCTAGTGATATAAATAGTGAGTATGTTTACATGACTTGGTGCATAAAATCAGACACTACAATTTCAAGTGCCTTGTGGGGCGTGTAAAGAGAGGACGCCAAAGAATTTTGGCCTTCTGAATGGAAACGCTCTTAAATCTCTGGGACTTTAGCCCGGATAGAGTGATGGCTCTCATGGGTGAGGGAGAACCAATGCATTTGCTGGTGCAGGACTCTGAGTCACAAATGACCTCCCAGGCTGCTTTTGAGACATTCCCCTTTTTATGATCTGAAGGAAAACCACAGCTGACCCTCTTGCTTAGTGCAAGAATCTTTTTTTAGCAATATTAAAATCAACTGACCTGATTTTTCATTGTTACTGGTATTGAACCACACAGTGGAAATTACCACACCCCAATAAAATCAACGTTAGTCCTTAACATAACATCAGATCAAAGCAGTCAACAATGATTTTAAAGGCCACACCCAAACACACAGATTTCAGAATCAGAAAGAGACTCTAAGAGACATATTTGATTGTGATAATAAATGGAATCCATGAAAGCTATGCACTTACTAAAATCATATCTTATTACCATCCAAATCCAGTATTTTAAAAATAAATAAATAGGTGGACCAATGTGCATTCACTGAAAATTAGATTTCTGGATAGAAAGTATGAATCTAGACTACATCTTTAAATAATATGTGTGTTTGTGTGTATAAGTCATGATGTAATCTCCCTAACACAGCTGAGGACATAGCCAGCTCTGTTAATTGTTTATTTTCCTCTGCAGAGGACCTGTCTACTTTATTAGGCTGCAGAGTTTTGAAGGCTAGTGAGTTAGTCCTCCCAATCTTACAAGAGATCATTTGTCTTTCAAGTAGTGCCAAGGTCAGGCTGCCATTGCTACAGACTGGGGTGACCTATGGAAGTCCCGATGCTCTTCTCAGGATTTGGAGCAGACTGTTCCAAAGTCCAGTGACCAAAGGAACTGATGAAACCATAATGTACACAATGTCAAAACTAACTGCGTTTTGTGTGCAGCATTTTTTGCATGTGTTGATGTTTGATTGTGTAAGGGATTTTTAAAAATGTGACATGGATGACATGAATAATTTTCTTTCTTATACGTTGATGAAGGAAGACAAGAGGAGTATGATTTAAGTGCCTTTAACTGCTTTTTTTCTCTTGAGTGTCAAATTAAGGGTTGTCGGGCTTCTGAAAGTAAGTTTGATTAGTTTCCAAGGATCTATATGTGTGAGAGAGGTAGCTTATCTACCAGTCCTTGATACACGTTATTTATGTTCACTTGAATCTGGAGGGAGGCTAGTTAGAGACCTAGAAGGAAATCATCTTCTGCTCAAATTCCCTAAAAAGTGACAGTCTGCTGACATTATAACAGCAAGGATAGCAAGAGCAACATGCTTGATATGAAAATCAAGGAAGCAGAGCCATAATTCATCCCTCTTCAGTCCCACCACCACGATTAACCAAGGAATGAGAATGGTAATGTATCCTAAGCTTTACGAAGAAAGATTATTTTGTGACCAGCATGTTGGCATGAGCGTTTCTGTGCTGAACTGATTATGGAATACTGTCTATTGTGCTCAGTACTTTTGCTGAGGTGAAGGAGAGGTGTTAGAGGAAAAATTTTGCAGAAGTTGTGTGTTAAAAATTATATGCAGGACTGAGTCCTTACTCTACCTGACACGCAAGTATTCATCTTCACTCCTCACTGAGACAGGCGGCACCCTTTTCCTCCATGGGAATGCTCATCCATATACAGGCTATTCTTGTAATTAATGAGTCCAGGAAAAGTTATAATAGTGCTTTCAGAAGACATGTCCTGCCAGAAGGCTTCCTGAAGGAAATATTCATGCCTGTAGTTATTTTTTCTATATTAAAAGAATTTCCTTTATGTATAGGATTTTGAGGAATGTTGATATGGGGCAACACTTGAGAACTGTCGATGGGCCTGGATGCAGAATGAACATGCACATACGTGTGCTGGTTGTACTGTGTCTCTAGGCTCTAGGTTGTCTACTGGGCTTATATATCAATTGACTTTGAAATTTGTGAAAGCAGGCAGATTTTTGCAGCACTTAATGTGATATAATGGCATGGATTTTAAGGCTGTCAGCCCTTTTGGTGCAATTTAATACAGGCTGGTTAAAAGGAGCAATGGGAAATCTATGTGAGCAGTTTCTAGCTGTCAGCTCCAATTTGCCATGACAGCCCATGATACAGACAGCCTGCACTGCTATTGAGCAGTTTTGACCATCTCCGAAAAGGGTTGATTTGAATGTGCATGCTCTCTGGTCTCTCCCCTAGAAAGCTGCTGGTAAAGCTATCCCGTTCTCCAGCAAAAGAGGAGAGCAAAAAACTTGCAGCCCCCGGGAGGATGCAAGAGAGCAGAGCTGGGCTGCAGCCAGCAAACGGCTCCCACCTGTGGGTGTAAGCCGTTTCATGGGGATCGGTGCTTGCAGCTCCATGCCTTCCCTATGCTCAAGGATGCTAAGAGCCAGAGGCCTCTTTATCCTTTGCACAGTCTTGTACTCGTGTTGTATTTGTACCACTCCTTTCTATTGTGCCCATTTTCATCCTGTTTCACCTCTTTTCCTTTACATCTAACAGGGTTTTAAAAATTTGTGGATCCAGTCTATAGACAGGTCCCTAAAAATAATGGAAATTGCTCAGGTCCTACACTCTGGTATAGGGGCCAGGGACTATTTCTGACTAACAGCCTCGAGTTCTCCTTCCTTTCATGAATATGAAGAAATTAATTCCCTACAGTACTATAATAATTATTTTTACATAAGCACAGAACACAGTACACATCATTCATTTTCCTTGCTTAAGGGGCACTGTAATGCCATACTGCTCTTTCTCCATTAGTTACAGCCTGCCACAGTTAACTTTAAAATCAGGCTTTGGCACACCATATAAATAACAATTCATTTATGCAATCGAATGCCTACGCAGTAATTCAATCAAGGGAGTTCTACCGCCGGTCATAAACTACTTAAGCTGTTTGACTCTCAGCTTAAGACATCAGCAAAGGTCCTTGATTGAATTACAGCCTTAGATTTACCTGTGCATCTTCTATTATTCAATGCTACCTATATGTGTGGTGAAACATTTGATATGATGAGTAAATCTTGAACTGGTACCAAAATAAACTGTATTGCTATCTGGGTGAAATCTTATGATACTGACGTCAAGGGAAGTTTTACCTCGGACTTTGACGAGGCCAAGCCTGCAATCCTTTTGCCTTTAATAGCAGTGTTGTAGTTGCAGCTGTCCTGATACTCATTCATAGGACATAGCATTCCTATGGACTCATAACATTCATAAGGGCAGGTAATAGCTTCCATTAGGCCAAATAATTTTGAAAAAAAAAAAAGGATAAATCTGTGGACGTACAAGATCTCCTTTAGATCTGACAAAGGCTCAGAGAGCAATGTAACGAGCTCAAGCAGGGAGCAACAGCTCCAAGCATAACCGAAGTGCCGCAGCTTGGGAGGAAAGCTCCTGACCTCACACCAGCAGAGGACAGGGTGGGCACGTCAGGGGGACAGCACCAACAACTGTACTGAACCTATGAGGTGTAGAATCTTAGAGTATTACTTTTCGTTTCCAAGTTTCTGTCTTTTGAAGGTATTGTCTGGGTCTTCTCTGAGGATCAGCACCGAACCAACTGTATGCAGAAAATGTCTTCTTGGAAGGTGTTTCTGTCCCTTATTGACTGGCTGTGCAAGTTCTGTAATGGAGTGGCCATTTGGTTTCACCCATGTCTTCTCCATGGGAATAATTGGTGTATATGGCGAAATACATTACATTCAGGTACTTGTATAAGAACCAGCAACTTGGGCATGTCTGCTGTGAGAAGAAATTTATTTTAACATTTTTTTTTCTGAACAAAGGCAGTTGCAAGCTTTGATGACCTGTGTGAATTTAATGCATCATTCACTCATGAAGCACTGCCATTTCAGAGGAGCACTGTTGTCCCAAGGCCTCTTCACCAACACAGAGGGTGGAAATGGCCCTTACAAGTATCCAGTGCTCAGATGGCCTCCTTGGTGTAGATTTCCGTTAGCAGTCCCATACACATCCCACTCCCAATTCCCAGAGCAGGAGCATGTCAGGACAAGCTGCGGTCTGGCCAGGAAAAAAAGGAAAGAACTGTTTTTTCCCTCCCAAAAGACCAGTGCTCATACAGAAATCTCCCGAGCCTGAGAGAAATAATACAGACATCTCAAAATGTAGATTTGGACAGAAAACTTATATGGCCCCTAGGAGTTTAGCTTCCGGTCCCTCAGACAGATCTGGTACTCATATCAATGTTTACTGCCAAATATAGATTAACAAAACCAGCTGCTCCTATTGCACGTGTGAAAGAGGCTGTCGCTCAAGCCAGGCGGACGCTTCGTGGTTGTTGCTGGTGTAAGCAGCTCTGGCCGTGAGCAGATATTTTCCATTTTGCCATTGGACAGCATCATACCCTTCCAGTTCTCCCTGCAGAGCAGAAAGGGATGTTACAGAAGAGTGCCTGCAGTTTTAAGGCAGTTCTCCATGCAGATGGCACAACTGGGCAACTGCAGTAGCCTCAGTGGCATTGCAGCCACTCCGCAGCTGCAGGGATGCACAACCATCAGGTGTTGCCATCTACTCTTTTATGAGCTCAGAGGAGAAAGTTTGTTAGGTGGAAAGTGTGTGAAAGTTGGGGTAGACCTAGCTTTTCATTAGCCACTGGAGATGACAGTGAAAACCTCTCCCAGTACTGACGTGCACCACCAACAGCACCAGTGTCAGCAGGGAAATTTTGTCCCCAACACCTGAACCCTGCATACAAACACCAGCAAAATATCGCCATGAATGTGAAGAACTCTGCTCAGACCTTTTTCTAGCTGTGTGGTGCATAAATCACAGCAGCTTACACTGTTTCTCACACTAGTATCAGTAGATCTAAAGACAGAGCAAAGAACTTCTCAGGGTCTGACATACAGTAACTTCAAGTATGCCTCAATATTTCTTTTTTAGAGGAAATTCAGCAGAAAAGTAGTAGTACTGTGGTATTTTTTTAAGTCCACGATCTTCAGAAAAACCACATAACAGAAAATGGAATATTGTGAGCAGCCCACATAATTACTCATGATAGATAACTGTATTAAAAATTAAACATAAATTATTGGAGGCATTACAGTGTTGGCACAAGATGAAAAAGGTGCTTCATATTACTGAAAGGTTTAGCTAACTGCCTGAAAGTTTGGCTCAATAGAAAAGAGACTAGCCTAGATAAATGGAAAGCATTTATTGTTTGAAATATGGATTTTAATATAGCACAGCACAACCCCAAAACATCAGTCCTTTTCAATACGGTTAAAGTAAGATGGATCTTGCAGATTAAAGTAGCC
This sequence comes from Fulmarus glacialis, assembly GCF_000690835.1. Classification (NCBI taxonomy): domain Eukaryota; kingdom Metazoa; phylum Chordata; class Aves; order Procellariiformes; family Procellariidae; genus Fulmarus; species Fulmarus glacialis. The sequence goes on along the minus strand of NW_009218489.1, from coordinate 30,521 downwards.
AGCAAGATGCTCTTTGGCAGTGAGAAGCAGGAGAATTAGAAAAGGAGTCTCCTTGGAGCCACTCCATGTCTTTGGAGGAGGATTCTTCACCTCTTTTATAGGGCTCCCCAGAGTCCTGCCCAGCTGTTTTATATTTGAGCACTGGGGCACGCTGATGGCCTTGGCATGTGAATGACCATTTTGCTCCTGAGGACACCCAAGTGTCAAGACAAAGGGGGAAAAATCCTGTGTTGGGAGGAAAACAAAGCTCACTTCAACTGGCCAGGCAGATCTATAGCTTCCCCAGACTGGATGAGGATGCTGGCAGGAGTACACGTTTTTCCATGGTTTTATACGGTTCTGTCACTGATCTAGAAAATCTTGGAGCCTCACATCAGATCTTTGAGGTCAACAGTATTTTATGAAGGGCTGATTCCTTTTGTATTTGGCGTGGCAGCTTTTAGCAGTGCAGACATCTGCATGTTCAGTTTTAGTAAATATTTGATTTTTCCGTAATGTTTTGTAGGTTTTAAATATTCATAAGTGTTTGATTTCCTAGAATTTCGCTCCAGCTCTGACATCAGTGACCAACTTAGAATTTAAAAAGTAGTTGAAAGCTGCAAATTCCAGGGCAATCTTCGGATTGAACCTGGCCTCTGACAGCAATGTGACTCTAAGAATATTGCTGGTCAGCTTTGAAACAGCACTGCTAAATTCATTGAAATTGGTAAAGGCGAGCAGATTAACTTCTGTACTAAAACCTCTGCTCAACAGGGATTGCTGAGGAGGATTTAGCTGAAACTGCTGACTAGTGAAAGAAAAAGAGTGGGGAGAGAGAGGGAAAGGTGTAATATTACTTTCACAAACAAATAATTTAAGTATTCAAGTGGTCCCATGGTTTCCAAGTCCTTCAAAGATCAGAGAATTTAAAATGTTTGTAAATCTGAAAATGCCCTTGTGATTTTTAATACAACAAGAAAAAATCAGAAAATTAGGATTAAGTGATACTTAATATTTAGTCTTTGGTATGCTTCTGGTGTAAAAATTTATCACGCGAAATGGAAGGGGAAGAATGCAAGAACATGGTTATTCCAAAAATCTATCACAGTTTTATTAGCTTTTTTAGGTAAGAGCTATCTTTTTGCTCTGGGTTTGCACAGATCCTTGCCCAATTTTCTAGAACAAAGGTAGGTAGGGACTATGACGTTGATACTATTCCAAAGTAGAAAACTAAGTAATTTTCCACTTGCCTCCATGCTATTAAGTGATTTTTATTATTATTTTTAGAAAGGTTTTATAGAGAAGAGAGATGCTGTGAAAAAAAAGACACATGTTCACAGGCTGTTCAGATACAGTGGCTGGGACTCTGGAGGTAAATTCTACCCCATGAACACCCTTTTTTTACCTCTTCTGCTCCCGGCAGTCAGATTCCTCAAGCACAATACCTTGCCACAGACGGTGGGCTCTGCTGCCTGGATTTGCTCTACAGCTTCACTCTCCCCATGTCATCATCAGCACCACCGTGACATAATCAAACAGCAAGCACATCAGGTGTCACGTGTGGATCAGCAGAGGAGCTGAATGTGCTGTTTATTTGAGTGTATAAACATTTGTCTAGCAAGCTGGGACAGTGAGCTCACTTGTACCAGACATGTCGTTTGTTCCTTGTCATTTGTCCTGTTACTCATGCAAGTGTGACTCAGATGTTTTCAGAGAAAAAAATTAAGATGTGAGACTGTATGTCTCATGTTTCAGAAAAGACCCTTTCAAAGAGGAAGGCCCAGGTAGCAGCCCCAAGGAACTTCATTCTGAGACGTGCATTATCTATAGAGGAACCAACGGTGCTGATGATGGATCCGTGGAAAATTTGTTATAATAATACCACAAGAAAAACTCCTTCCTCAGCAGACGGTGCAAGCCTGAGATAGCAGAAACTCCTTCAGAAATTCCAGACGGGTCTTACTCACTTGAGAAACGCTAGGGAGAAGCCGCGCTGCACCCAGCTGCAGGTTTCATGACTCGAGGCTGCGTTTGCCAAGCCCGACCCTTGGGCTAAGGACTTCCATGTGGAGGGGCAGGAACACAGCCAAAACCAGCTGAAAGCCAAAGGGTTTTCCTCCAGCTGGTGTCAGATGGAGGGTCCAAAGGAGGCTCTTTCCAAGCTCTCCTAGTTTATAAACAAAACCGAAAGCACAACACATCATCTGAAAGACTCGAGGTACTTTTTCAGTCACTCTGTCCTTCTTTCCATGACAAAGGTCTGGGTCCTCATCCGTGGTGTCACTGGAGATAAATAAGACCATATACAGTTTACCCATTTCCAATGTATCTCAACCAAGACAGTTTACTGACCCTTACTGCCTGGCACTGACTGCTGTTCCTCTGAATAATTAGCACACATTTGTCTAACCACCATCCTCTGAAAATACATAAAAAATATATCCGCATCTCTGTTTTTAGGAGACGCTAACTGTGGGTCATCCAGGTAAGGAATTTTGCCTCTTCCCCAGAGCTGGTGCTGGCACAGGGCAATGAGGAAATGGTGTAACCTCCCCCTCCCCTCCAGCTTATTGGGCTAATTCAGTCCTTGTCTCGGACTAGAGCAAGACCAAAAGTGCTGTGATTTTCATCCTCAGTTCTGATGACCTCTCTGAGCCTTGCCACCGTGGCCAGGAGAAGGAGACTGGCCTGTCTGTGCCTCTCCCCCCTCCACCTGCTGCCTTCCTCCTGCAAGCCACCCTCAGGGTACGCTCTGCTCCCTGCAAAGCACCCCCAGCGCTGGAGGGAACGCAGAAGAGTGAGAACACGCCTCATGCCCTCCGACTCAGTGAAGAAGACTTTGGGAGCCCCTTTGCAACTGTGTTGCCCCATGATTGTGCTGTACCTATCCCACAGCTTTAGGAAGAAACTGTTAGCCACCACGGAACAGACTTAATAAAACTCCTTTACTGTCAGTGTAATTCAATGAACATTTGAAGGTGAGTTTTGGAAATTTTTTCTCTGTCCCGTCTTCTCAAGAGGGGTGTGTGCTGCAAGACAATAAGCTGGAGTCTCTATATCTAATCATACAATACTTTTCCGCTTCAGCTTCGGACCTGGACAGGATGAAAAGGAGAGCAAAGCAATGAGTGAGAGTTACATGAAAAATGGTGAGGTCATTAAAAATTTATGGAGGAGGGGATCCAAGTGCAGTAATGAGGCATCACACAAAGGCAATGGAGTACTTAGCACTAAAACCTTTTCTACATGCTATCTGGTTACCATCTTATCAACAAGACACCCATTAGCGTCTGATAATAGTAACTAATCAGCTGTTCTGTCTTCCTTTATTTTCCTTCAGAAAATATCTTCTTCAGTGTGCAGTCCTTCCCCACAACAGTATCGCTCACTAAATAATGCATAGCATTGCAGCCCTGTCATTCAGCCCTGATGTCACTTCCTGACAAGGTGATGTTATGTGCACAGGACACTCAGAGCCCGCATGAAGACCCCTGTCGTCAGAGGCGACCACCACCTCCCATTATCACGGATCAGCTGAAGTTTTGGGCAGCGCCCAGGTTAGCGCTGGGATATGCTTCTTGCTGCGGTAATGAGACTGCATGGAAGGAGAGCACCATCCCTAGGTTCAGTCCAGTAGCTGGAGAAATCCTTAGGTTCAAGTGATCCGAGGTCCTGATCATGAACAAACTACATAAAACACACATTTCGCATTAAAATTGGTATTTCTGACCCAGGGCAAGAGACTGCCATCTGGCTGAGAAGCCGTATTGCTTTTATACACCCAAAGTGCGAGACTCCACACGGATCTTTCGACATATGTCAGCAATGGTTTCCAGCTATAAAAAGAACGTGACTGTTTTGTTTATTTTGTGGTTGAAGCTTTGAACTGCTACATTGGGACGTGGGATTAGAGGCTCCCTACCCAGAACGGCCGCAGACTTCCCATGTGATTAAGACAAGTCATTTCTTTTTTCTTTCATTTCCCCATCCATAAAATGGTGGTGATAAGAGCTGTATAAATAATTGACTTTTAACTCAGAAGCAACCTGTAAAGCCAAGAAAGAAACAAGGACCCTCATGCTTAAGTTTCCTCTGAAATTTTTAAAACATCACTTTCTTGCTGAAAAAGAAAATCAGAAAAATCAAACGCGTTTTGGTTTAGGAGGTTTTAGTTACATTTGGTATTTGAAGTGAAAAATTATTTCAGAATGGAAGTTACAAGCAGTTTCACCATCAAAAAAGGAATTAGGGACTTTTTGTTTGAAACCCATGTAATCATGTGACACGGATGTACACATAGTTTTAGTGGATTTAATTCAGCATTTTTTTTCAAATATGACTTTGACCAAAAAAACCCATGCAACTGAATGCTCCTTTTCTATTGCTTGTTTATTTATATTGTGCATTCTTCAGGGGAAAAAAGTCTAAGCCATACTATAATTGATATTAAGTCTATCTAGGTATACAGATATCAAATGGATTTCTTAGCACTGTTTTGCTATCAAACAAAGTATAAATTGAGACTGTTCAAGGATTCAAACCCATACTCAAGATCCTTGTAGGCAGTGATACATTCTCTTATGAAGAATTTCAAGATAGCCAAACACAGCTCATCAATTTTCAGCGAGGTCCTGACACATGGAAATAGCCTTCAAAAAAGCCAGTTATTATTGAAAATGTTCTTCAGATGTTTGCTCTTGCAAGGTGCTGGATATTCCCAGGGGACTGGAGTAGAGGGTGGTAGGAATTCATCATCTCTTTTAGGACAAACATATTCAGGAACAGCAGTGCCTTCAAGGATGAAACTAGTGCTTGCTGACTAGGCAATGACCTCCATGCATAGCCTCAAAAATTGCACAGAGGAAATGAGATAATATGCACAAATATATGTGCTTCTAGTTTAAGCCTGAGGATGTGGTTTCATCACCTTCTTCTCTTCCAAATGGAGAAGGGTGCATTTTGTATCATCCTAAGTATTACCACAGACAGATTGCCAGAAATGATGCTGGAGCATTCGAAACACTGATTGAGTCACTCTGGGACATCCTTTCCCTTGAAATCTGAGGAAGTTCAGCATCTCTGGTTTCTGATGTGCCTCTGCTCGTTTCACCACCTCTAAAGCGGAGGTAAAAGCAGGAGACTGGGAGGATTAATTCATTTATATGGTAAAAATAGGGCACAAATATTAAGCGGTACCAAAGTGCAAGTGTGATGTTATCATTATTTCCTAGACAGTATTTCCAGAAATAATGCCACGCAGAGAAGTTATTAGGCACATTCCTTTGCTACTACGGTGTAGCAGGCATTTTGACAATGATGCAAATGCTCCCCACTAATGACTTAGGCTTACACAGTACAGACAACAGGGGTGGGATTCATTGAGGCTCATGTCCAGACTCCCTTTACACTCAATGAAACTCTACGTTTTTAAGGCACAGTTCATTTCACCTTACAATTCATTTATTTTAAGCATCAGTGTTAGGGTGAGAGGAATAGCACCCTGACAGGGCTCCTTTCCCCTCACTGACTACAAAGAGACCCTTATGGCAGTTACTAATGTATGCATGTCTACATTGTAGACCCCCACAAAAGGTTTAAATCCTACCCTACCCAAATCCTACCCACTCACTACAGTGGGTTCCTACTAATAAGCCTATTTCCTAACCCACAAGCACAATGACCATATCAAAGGGGAAAAAACACACTTCGCAAGTAAAATTGAGGCTCATATTTTGAGAATCAACCTTCCAGTTTCATAGCTCAGTCATCTGCATAATATATGAAGCCATGAACAAAACCTGTTATCTAAATCATAATAGGGATCAAAAGGCCACTATGTCACCTCCATCACATCGTCTCATCTTTTATACTACAGAACCACATGCTTTCATAGGAAGAAAGCAATGCATGTGAATTGATTACAATAACCAGAGTACGAATTTAAATTGTGATGAAGCATGAAAGGGGAAGACTAATTTAAAATCATTCCTCCAGTGAGGTTTTTAGTCAGACATAATTTCAATTCAAACTTTTAACATTAGCTGTATGATTAACTTCTAGTAGAATTACTGTTTATCCTCTAAAATACATTCTATATTACTTCTATAACTGGTATTTGTCTATAAATATACATATTAAGAAAACACAACAAAGACCATCAGCACTAGGGTCAGCTGGCTGTCTCCAAACACCACTTGAAGTCAGCAATAGACATTAAGGCAATGAGGGATTTTGCTTCATTCAGCTTATCCAGTTGAATATATCCCAGCCAAATCCAATAAACAGCCTGTGAATAGGACTAGGCAGTGGTATACCTTTCGCCCTCCCAGCCAGGACCTCACGAAACTGGCGATTTGCCACATACGTGCCGTGGAGCCAAACCTAACACCTCTGGCCTGAGAACAGCCTCTTGCCATATGAGTTCTGCATGCGCATTGAAGACAAACAATACAAATTCGCCTATTTTACTGACATTCTCATAGCAGTTGTAACACAGGCTGAATCCACAGGTAGCCAAGATTATTTTCACAAAGTTAATCCTCGCGAGTGCAGGAGGAGCTTGCTTTCAAACTCATGACTCATCATGCACGCGTGGAAAGTTTGTAGTTCTGCAGATGTAAAGACTCTTCACTTCATTTGTAAAATATTCATGTCCAGGAAAATGAAAATCTTTCCTGTTTCTGGTCAGGATTAGCAAAATACACTTTGGAAATGTTTACATCTGATGGTCACTGCTTTAGCACGCTGTATAACGCTGGCAATCTTTTCTCAGCTAGAATGCCTCACCAAATAAAAGGAAAACAGACATACCACCAAGGATTAGCTGATAATCATTGACTAGGCTACACAGCTATTCATGCAATGCATATTGCTGTCACTCCCTCATCTTCAGCTCAGGAGCTCTGTTTTAAACAAAGCCGGAGCCTAACTCTAGGCATGCGACATCGTCCAGAGGCACTCCTTAGCAAGGGGGTCTCATGTGTCTACACCACAGAGTAAGAGAGAGCCCAGGGAGCTGGAGTGCAAGGGCCATGCTAGCCCACACTACTTAAATATTACCTCACTCTTTGGCTCTCCTTTGAACAACCCTAGCAAGCTCTCTCGAAGCCAAAGCTGCTGTCAAAGGATGGTCAGATCTCAGCAGCGTGAATACAGCCAATCTACTTGACTTGGCCTTGGCACCAGGGACCTGTCTGTCCCCAGCATACCTAATGAAGACATGGAAAAAACAGTGGCTGATGAGCTGAATTCTCTCTCCTTAGCAAACCTGAGTGGCAACAAAGCACAGAGCAAAGGATTACATAATAAAAATCACATTGATCCTTTCCCATTCTCTCCTCCCCATCCAAATGTCAGATCTAATTTAGGCATATGAGCATCTGCAGAGGATGACAGAAGTGCTTCCTCTTTTGTAAGAGGCAACGGGGAGATCTGTGAGCAGCTCCACCATTCCCTACATCCCGCTCAGGAAATTGGTCTTATTTTGCAACAGGGACAGAGAAAACCACATGCTTTAAGAGCTTTCCTAAACTGCACTCCAGGTCCCTGTGCCTCCATCTGCCTGAGGTGAAATAAATCAGGATTAGTAATCATGACTGGGCAGCCACTTGATTACCCAGACATGTGACAAGACAAAAGTAGAACAGGACAAATGCTGGCAAAAGAAACATTCATGAATATAAAATCCATACTCCAAGTCTGCTCACGTAGGTTTTGGATTCACTGCTGATAAATATTCTAGCAGGGATATTCATAGGCAGGCAAATATTTCCTGCACACAACAGTTCGGAAAGAATAGCACAGAACTTTTTTTAGAGCAAATTTCAAATCCCTATGCGAGACGAACATGATTCCAGTCTTGCTTGGTCAATGAAGAGCAAGATACCAATGGGCTGTAATGTGAAAAGAAAGCACATAAGGCTCTAGGGTAGACATCCCAATAGAATTATAGAATCACAGAATATCTGGAGTTGGAAGGGACCTATAAGGATCATCGAGTCCAATTCCTATTTTCATGAGATTGCTTTTGAGCAACCTACAAGCTAAGAAGAAATTATTGGACAAAAAACCTGCAAGCAATGGATAGGTTTAAGAAAAATCTCGATCAGTTTGCAGGTATTTCATAAATCAAAGCAACAGCTTTGGACAGATGATAAAGTCTGGTATCTGGAGTGTGCAGGGGAAAAGCTAGGGGAGAGGTACTGCTGAAATTCAACATGAGAGCTGGATAGAAAATGGAAAATGATGATCTGCCTCTTGGTCCTGCTGAGAAGTGGTGATAGCATCTATGTAAAATGAACGGCTGTGCGAGTGGCAGTAACTCCCTCATTTTTTTTCTCTATCTGAAGTACCCTGGCAAGGGCATCCTGAGGACAGGCTCCAGGTCAGGCCACATCAGCACCCCATTGCCAACATCCCAGATCCAGCCGGCAGGCAGCCAAGGAGCCATCCATGGGGCTGAAAGCTGATGTGAGACTGGGGGAAAGTGCAGAGCACCCTGGATGTGGCCGCTCCACAGCCTTCTCCACCCAAACCACTGGGCAAGGGAGAGGTACCCATGCCAGCTGAGGGACTTGACCTTTTGACAGGGAAGAAAGGGTTGACAGAAGCCCGGAAGGGGCTTAGCCTTGTAAAGTTGAGCAAAGAGCAAGAGGAAGTAGAACTGAGACTCTGGAGACCTAAAAAAAGAAAGGGGTACATCCAACCCTGGATACAGGCGGAGTCTTGGAGAAGGAAAACTCGGGGCCTAAAGATCCCTGCTGAAGGACCCATCCATCGTAAAATGGACTGTCCAGCCAAGTAGGTATTAAGTCTGAGACTTTTCTTGTGTCATTATCCTTTTATGCCAAAAATCTCAGCTATTTAGAAAAACATGTTTTTGTAGAATTTTCAGACATTTCCTTTGAAAAACAGTTGCTCTTTTTTAAAGTCCAAAAGTTCTAAAATATTTCCCCAAAAGCTTTGTTTTTACAGTTCATAGACTCTCCTCTCACAGACCCATTTGTGGACATATTTTGTAAATTAATATATTTAGCAGGGCGTAGCTGACAAATGTTAGACACTTCAATCCCTCCGAAGTGACTTTGCACTCATGATTTTAATTAGAAGCCGTGCCAGGTTCAGGTGAAGAGCAATCCTTTTTCGCCATGCCTTATTAATTACGTTGTATGTAGCACTTCTCTGTGACTCCATAAGAAATTCTAGGTTGGGGGGTTAATCCATTCTCTTCAAGAAATCATAGCCAGGGTTAAGGCTGCTTAAACACATGGCCTCTCTCACAAATGCAGACTAGAGAGATGAAGGCCACAAGAAGGTAAGATGCTCACATCTCTGGTTTCACACACTTCATGAGCTTTCTCCTTCCTGACTTGGTCCGTGCCAGATCACATCCCACGTATTCTTCAGCCAGAGTGCAGAGACCCCGTGGGCCACCTCATCGCGTTTACTTGTTCATGTTTGGCACAGTCTGATGATTTAATAGGGAACCAGAGAGGTTCCCCTCCATAGCACTCTGCACAAATGCTTTTCTAAATTGTCTTATCACCAGTAGAGCGCCAGATTGCAAAATCAGGACCGCAGAAGACATTTTTCTGTGAAGTTCAATAAAATGTCTTTTATTTTCTGAATCGTCCCTCCTCGCCTTCATTTCCTGCCTCCTTCAGAATACAGCCTGGTATGTTTGCTTTTCAGTGAACGGGGGAAGGGAGTGGGAATGGGAGAAGGGAATTCGTTTCTATTTACTTGGTTTGGTTTGATGATGTTTCCACGATTAATGTCCTTAAGGAATTTCTTCTTTCCTGAGGCAGAGGCAGCAAGGAAAACTGCTTTATTTGAGGAAATGCAGGGCAAGAAAATTCAGAAAAGTGCTTTCCCTGCCAACCATTATAGGAAAAAAACAGATAAGGAAACACCAAAGTATAGAAAAAATGAAGTTCCCTTTGTTTACATATAGAAGCACAAAAATAAATATGCAAATGGGGAACATTTTCTATAACACACAGGAGGGGAAATTGCTTGAGAAATGGCTGGTGCCAAGCAGTTCTCTATGCTTGATGCGTCAGCAGGGTCCTGGCAGCAGCCATTAAAAATACAGTGCATGTTTGTGTGCATTCACAAGGAGACCCTCTTTCTTCAGACTGCTCTGAGGGCTGTGTTCAGCACCCAACACATGCCACAAGTGCAATATCTGCTTCTTATCTACTGTAGAGAGGTTACTAACGTCTGTGTAGGTAACTCCTTCCTAGGGAAAATTAGCAGAGTGCAGGATGAAAGACCCTGAGCACCTTTGGAATGAGCCAGGGCTATAGGGATAAAGCTGACCACACAAAAATGTGAATCCTCCGTGACAGAAATAGCATAACTCAAGGAAAATATAGTGTAGGAAAGTGTACAGACAGATTAAAGTCGAGACCAACACCAACACGCAACAAATGCAAAGCTAAGATGTCCATAGAACTCTCCCAGGAGGGTATCTGCAAAGCCAAGACACAGGAATACAGTTGAAATTAGATCATTTTGTAGGCAGTGGATGCTAACAAAACCTAAATGGTGGAGTGCTCAGAGAAGGTAGTTTTGATGGTTATGCTTTAAAAAAACAGTCATGTCTTTAATCCTGTGAGACCGCTGTTAGCTAGTGCTGTTGACCACAAGCTACCTAACTCCCAGTGCTCAAAGGGACCCCTTCCCAAGAAGAGAGCTTTTCTTTCAGCTCCAGGTATGGTTTGTATTTCTCGCGCTCAGAAATGAAAACATAAGAAGGTACTCTTCCCATCCTGCCCAGACTCAATTCTGATGCTTTAACAGAGGAATAGTCCAGGCTGGTCCCGATGTCAGAAGTAATGCTCTTACATCATTTTATACACTGAAATGAACACACTTCTCAGCTGCCACAGAGACTGCAGGTGAGCTAAACTGATAGAAATGTTCCCGGTGTGTTGTAGACACCCCTTTGGGAATGCCCTTCTAGGCTCGTATGAAAAGGGAGGGTGGGGGATATTGCCTTAAACCTGACCACTTTTTGACAAGCTGATCCTATACTTAACAGAAGCTTGGTAAGTGAAAGCACCATTACCTCAAGTGGTAATGGCAGCTGAAATTGATCTATTATGAATCCTACAAATTTGAACGGTTACGCTAAATGCTATTAAAATGTATGGAACCTCTTTGTCTTCAATTATTAAATGGAGTAATTTATGAAACCTAATCTCAATAACCTCACTGTCCTACTGGCCATCCCCGATGAAAGGAAGAGTAAATGTAGAGAACAGCAGTATTGATCTTTCCTTAAAGCAGGGAAGAAGAGGATCAGGCCTGTTAACCCTTTGCTTAGGAGAAAGTGGTTCATTCGTGGTTTCTTTTCCCCCCGGAGGTCATGTCCTTCTTTCAGTTCTGGGGTCAGGTTTCAGTCTGACAAGTGGTAATTGATTCCGCTGCTGGTTAGACTGGGGATAAGTGGGAGATGAAGTTTCAGTGAAAACAAATAGCACTTCACAGGTCTGACCTTTCCTCTTTAAGCTTTTGTTGTGGTTTACTTGGGATGTGCAGCTTAAAGACTCTAAACCAGTGGTGTCTATCTCATGAAGTTTCAGATAGTCACTCCCAAGCTTTTGGCCTGGAGTTAAAGCTGGCTTTTTGTCTTTGGGTCTGCTGGCAACCTAGCTTAGAAAGTGTTTTTTTTTCATCTTCTTTCCCATGACTTTGCGTAAGACATGAGAACGCGGTCCAGCAGTAGCCATGATATTTTGCCAATAGGCTGAGGTTCACAGCTTAGGGTTTCTGTGTTCAGCAGTGCTGTTGTGAGACAAAACATGTATTAAAATATAAAGGCAGCCACTGCTTCTCAAATCAAGCCATCCGAGAAGTGGCAAATCTCTACCACCTCTTTTCTTGCTACAGCCCTCTCCTACCAACACGGCAGACAAACTGTGTCTGGTACACATACCTGCCTGCTGTCTTGTGTACCTAATTTACTCTGTTACTTAAGTCAGCTCTGAAGCAGATCCCTGTTCCTCAGCGTGCACTTTTGCGATATATACACATCTTGTCAAAGATCCCTGCTGGAAAGTGGCACTGGATTGCAGGACACAGTGATTTCGGCCACACCCAGTTAATGAGAAACACTCTAATTCAAAAAGCAAAAAGCTTCTTGACCTGCTTGTGAATCTTTCTGTACATAGCGGAAAGGAAAATAGCCTCGGGGGCTCTGTTCAAATGCTTCCAGTTAGGGATAACATTTCTCAAAAGTAAACCTCTTTATTTACAAGCATGTTGTTATTGCCAAAGTCAGCCTTTATTTTAAGGTGTTCTCAGAAGAGTGCACACAGCTCATGTCTTAGCAGAAGCAACCAAAATGTTGCAACCCATGTGTTTTGCCAACAGTAACAACACATTTGCAAGGGGAAAGGTTTACTGATTCTTTTTTTTTTTTCTTCTTCCCTCAAGTGTCCTGAATTTCCAGGAGAGCCCTGACGGTCCTCCTCCGCCACCTACAATTTTCTCTTCTTTCCCAGAGCTGCTGCCATTCCCAGTAGCACCAGCTCCTTTGGCGGAGCTGCAACCTGCTCGGCGCTCCTCAGCGCTGCTGCCAGCCCTCAGCGGTCTCGCCCAGTGACACGAGGAGCTACAGCCAGTTCAAATAAATCTGGGACCATCTGCACGTCAGACTTCCCAGCCCCGCAGCCAAAGATACGCATTCAGCCCCCCTCAGCAGTCACAACCCTGCCATGAGCACGCCTGCTGGATGGGATCAAAGCCATGTGGGAGGAGGTGGTGAGGGACGTGCCACGCAAAAGCATTTTTGGGGAGACAGCTAGTAGGTGAGCCTTTCCTTTCGGACAGGAATGCAAAATACCACAGTCAGCGTGCCAATGCCAGGAGAAGCGGGGAGGCCGGTGGACATGCCACAGAGCGGCGGTGCAGCGGGAGCAGCAGGAGCCTGAGGGGTCCATGCAGGCACCCAGGGTCCCCTGTGCTGACCAGCTGTGGTGGCCGTGGATCTCCGTGGCTTTGCACCATCAGCCCCACCAGGCCAGGCCTTGCCCTGCAGGACTGCACACCTCTAGCCCCTCCAGTGCCCACATAGGAAGATGTCTTTAGAAATTTGATTTCTCTGTGGCAGCTCGCAGTGTCCAGTATATGGCCTCTAGCTCTTTTGTTCTGCAACTGAGGAGTTTCCCAAAGGAGTTTCAATATGTTGAATACTTGTTTTGGGGTCTATACTGCCACTTTGCTCCTAGCCTAGGGCAAAAATATTCAGTGCTTCTACTTTCAAGGATTTCTCCCCATTTCCCATTAGTATTTTTCATTTACTGTACATGATAAGCCACAGACCCATGGTTGCCTGGCCTCTCTTTTATAAGACCAAACTAGGGAAAAAAATTACTCTTTTGCCAGTATGTCTTGAAAGAAAGGTCAGATACTGGCTGCCTGTGCAATAACCCACCCTGAAGCAAACCCAGACTCATTACATATTGGTATCATTGCTTCATTCGCTATGTGGACGGACAATATGCCTCAGTCACCAGTGTTGTCCATGGTTGCCTGGCCTCTCTTTTATAAGACCAAACTAGGGAAAAAAATTACTCTTTTGCCAGTATGTCTTGAAAGAAAGGTCAGATACTGGCTGCCTGTGCAATAACCCACCCTGAAGCAAACCCAGACTCATTACATATTGGTATCATTGCTTCATTCGCTATGTGGACGGACAATATGCCTCAGTCACCAGTGTTGTGGATGGTATATCCGCCAGCCTCCACCTGCCACTCAAAAAAGACCCCCTTAGCAACTGTGCTGTCCTACTGGGAACAAAATTGCACTTTGGGGCATGTTCCCATGCGGCCTTCCCTGCCCGAGCACGGCGGTCTTGAGGGAGGGCAGTGGACGAGTGATGCTAAAAATGAGACTCACCACAAAACTCTCACCCGGGGCGCGTGGAGCGGCGAGGGAGCAGCAGCCGCAGGAGGCTGTGCCGCAGCGAGACAGTCCTTCCAACCGCCCAGCAAGAGCAAAGGGCAGGGCACGTCTGCTGGGGGTGCCAGTCCTCTGTTTGGCCCAGAATATTCATATTACAATGTGATTTGAACTGATTGGAAAAAGAAACAGGAAGATTGCGAGACTCTTTACATGTTAAAGTAACCATAATCAATTAAAGTAAAAGAAAGTAAATCTCTGTCCTTTAATTTGGACAAAACCATTCCACGAACATTGGAACGTTTCTGAGTTTTGCGACTGGGGCAATAATTTTTATTTAAAAGTTCTGTATTTAAAATGTATTGGAGAAGGTGTACCAGCACATGCAAATACAGTAAAATGCGTAAGATGAGCGAAAATGACAAGGACCTTAAATCACAAGGTAATCCAAATGGTGCATCCAGATGTGCCAGGGATCTTTTAGGCTAATAAAACCTGTGACATTGTATGTATCATACCAAAGCTTTTACATTTGAAGGATAGGGAACCAAAGGACATTCTGAAAAGGATAGTCATAATTGCTCAGGTCAAATCCTGATCTATTTTAGCACAGACGGGGCTAAATCTAACCCAGGAAATCTTTAAACATTTGCTATAGTAGTCATGCATACCATGAGAGATATATATATTTTTAAAGGAGCAGCACCAACTTTTCCATCCTGATGAAAGAGGAATTTAATTGGATTGCTAAAAAAAAATAATAAACAGATGTAATAGAAAACATTTCTGAAAAGGAAATTCATGTTACAAAAAACCTTTGACTAATCATAAAGTGATGCAGCTTTGAAAGGAAATACTTTGATTGCATTTTTACTCCTCTGAGAAGTCAGATGTTTGGAAATACCCAGGATTTTTAAAAAATATTTCCTGCTGTGCACATAAAAACAGATTGTAAACTCAGGAACTAGGGTCTGATTCTTATCTTTTTTTTTTTTTTTTCTCAGGTGAACCACCTATTTTTCACAAGAGTAACTCCATGAACTAAGATAGAAATATTTCTGATTTTCATAGATGAGGAGCCTAGGAGAGAATTCACTGAATAAGGTTGGTAATATGAGTGCTATTTGTCTACTTCCCTACAACTGCATTGAAAATAGTGCAACTATGTCAGTGTTTCAGTTCAGCAACACAATGCCAGATATTTGCAATAGGCATTCTAAAGTAGCGGGGTATATATATTAATAATCTTTTTATATATTTATAAACTGGATTTTTCCCCCACTTGCCTTAAAAATAAAGGAAAAAATGTATTCCGTATCCTCTCACCAACACAAATAGGAAGCAAAATGCAAAATGATGCCTGTGGTGGTGTCCTATGAGTTACCTTGGCTTTACATCAGTATCATTGCGAGCAAAAGGTATTACTATGAACAGCAAAGAAGTGCAGACAAGCAGAGAGGAATAAAGGCAGGCATTCATACGTTCTCTGTTTTGTATTAATATTTATCAGGTACTATCCTTCACACTCAAGTGAAAGGAATAAAAGCCATGTTGCGTGCAGTATCTTGTGTTGTAGCCGAGGAGCTTCCAGCCAACTGGCATTGTGTCAGGCTGATGAAATGCAGCATTATTGTCTGAGCATGAAATGGTCTATATCATCAAGAAAACTTTAAAAAAGGCTGTCCAGCTACCTCATCCCAACCCACTGGTTGTATACACCATCAAAATTAATTAGCGTCTCATGCTCCCTTTTTTAAATATATCCTGTCAATATACAAAGAAATAGAAGCAAAGCGTTTGCCAAACAAGCTGGCCTGAGCCACGCTCCCAAGGAGAAATGTAAGAAAATAAACTGTCAGGTGATGCCTTGTAGTTGTTGGCACCAATACGCCCAGGGTGGGAATTACTTGGCTGGTGACTCCGTGCCCTGACGTTTGTGACTGAGTTGAGCTGTTCATCTGCGGGAATAACATCCCTGAGTCACACCCGACCCAGCCCTGGGCTCTGCTCGGGTGACGGAAGGGGCTGGTCCACGCCGCTAGCTGGCTTGCGGGCACTTCCACTGCTGATTCCAGGTCTAATAGCTTTTATCTTCTTCCCTGAGCGACAGAAAACAGAGGAGTGTGGAGTATTCAGGCTACATTTCTGACACCCACCATATATCTCCTTGCCCTCATGTCTGCCCTGATGGCCGGGAGCAGGCTCTACCCGAGCTCTGCCTTAGTCAGGGCGAGACGGGAACAAGCAATCTGTCATAGCCGTTCTTACCAATTTTAAGATGCTTTTGCATTGCCAAAGTAAAGAAACGAAAAGCTGCAGCCTGAGAACGACGTTGAATGGTTTAGAATGTACCTCCTAGGAGAACAGTAATTAATATTCTTAAATTAAAAATTGAAAGGTCATTCATCATCTTCAAAATTCAAGCATGACTTACAGCTGGAGCTTAGAACTTCACACTCACCCCCATATTTTTCCTGTCCACACAAGACCCCTTTTTAACAGCCTCCCCGTTTTGATGTTGGGCAAAAATCCTGGACTCACTGAGACCAACGGGTCTTCCCATTGTCTTTGGTGAGTCTCTCTTTCCATTTCAGGCCTTAAAAATCTATTTGAAGTCTGGAAGAGGGAAGTTGGCGGGCATTACAAGTCTGACAAACGCTCCTCTCGATAAAGGCACCACGCGCGAGATGTCCAGAGCCAAGTGGTTCCTGCTTCACCCTGCAGGCAAGGTGCGTGTGACAAGGGAGCGAGGGAAAAGCCGATTCTGTGGAGGACAGCTAGCAGCGGACTTCATGTACCCTCACGTACCCTCTTCCAAAGCTGTAAGAGGCTACATGGCGTATCCCCTGCTTCTGAGCCTTTCAGTCCTCCCCGTGGATATCCAGGCAGCCCAGAAGTGACACGTACAAACGCTCATGGCAAGTGGCTGGGAAGAAAGCCTGAAAAAACCTCCTCTGTGCAACATGATCCATCCCCTTCTACACACGGGTGGCCTAGGAAAATGCCTTTCTCTGACAGAAAGTTGTAGAAAAAGGTATTACAAAAAGTGATATCCAAAACCATCTGAGTGGAGGAAAGCAACTCACACTAGAGTGTGAGCCAGATTACAAAAATGTTCAGCTTTTACTTAGGTAATAAAATAAGAGGCCAGGACTCTAGTGATGAGTAATACTAACGTGTTGTGTGAGGAACCGTTTCGGGTGAAGAAAACCATCAGCTGAAAGTTTTCATAAGTGCTGTTGGGTTCAGAGCAGCTCCTCAAACCTGAGCCTTATCTGTATGTTTGAACGGAAGCTGAATTCTTTAAAAAATCTCACAGGATTATGAGATCTACGTAACAAACAGTTTTATAGAGAGGCACAGCCCTTGCATTTTGTGTAGCATAGCGCACACTGCATGAGCCCTAAGGACAGCAAACTCTAATGATACTGCAATAATAGAAATAGTGACATTTTGGTTGTTTGCAGGCCAGAGAAGAACATAGGATGCTGCATTATGACTGGCAGGAAAAGAAAAAAAAAGACACCATTATCTGCATTTAATTCATTTTTTCTTGGGGAGGGAAAGTAAAAGCATTGGAAAGCCTGAAGGATTCCAGGCAATTTATCACAATAATCTTTAGAACGGAATCATCCTGTCCTTCTACGCTCCAGCAACAGATGGTTGGGAGATAAAATATCTTTTAAAGAAGCAGAGCTATGCAGAAGACAAAGTATTATTCAGTGGTCTTAAACCAATATACATGGTTCATTTTTAAAGATGTTTAAATCTGGTGATAGACCATTTGGGAAGCTGGCATTTTCCTATTTATAAATATCTTTGTTGCTTTGACTTTTATTCTACTTCTGGGTATTGCAGCAACTCCCATAGGGAAGGGGCTGTCCTTTTTATGTCCTTCTGAGATGTTTATTCAGCATCTAATAACCCAGAACAGGGCATTGTCAATGATGAACTCGGGTCTGACAAAATAAACTCTGCCAATACCCTTTGCCCATCTGTTGCCAAGGTCCAAGACACACGATGCTGCCCACTGGGGACCTGGCTTTTCTTGCTCTTCCCCAGATAGCAAGAAGTGCAGTTTCAGGCTCTCACTGCTGCTCCCAGGCATGAACATAGCAGTTCCAACAGATTTAATATCAAAAGATTTGGCAAAGTGCTTCCCACTAAGTCAATCTCAGTAAGATCACACACCAAACCTCAGAATAAATCGAGTAGCCTGCCACCTGAAGTGCTGGTCATCTGTAATGCATCAGTTTCACTCATACAGAAAATTTTTATCTTTTCCATATCCTTTTGTCTTTTCCATATCCAACATTAACCAAGCGAACAAAGTTCAGGGAGTCTTTTTTCAATAATGCAAAAGTAAAAAAGTAGCAACCCACCTGGCAAAGAGTCTACGCCCCTTTACTGTATGTGAAAAGGGTGACAAGAAGCACCACTGTAAGTTAGCTCTGTGCAATTTCAGAGATTCTTCCAAAAACAAGCTCTGGGTTTAACATGTATCACACATATCCACATCTATCTATTTATCTACAACTCACAGTACATAGATCATCATTACAGTACAATATATTTTACTAGAAAGCTTTAGGTGATATGGTGTATAAAATTCTTACTTAACTACAATTTAATGTAGTTCATGTAGTTAATGTAGAAAAACATAGTTTGCTGGTTAGGAGACACTTCCCTAATTTGCACAACAAGTTTGGTTCTGACCACTAAAATTAGCAGCTCAACTTAATGACCAAAAGGAGGCAGTGACTTCAATTTGGCAACTCAGCTTGTCTTGCCTGCAGTGGTATTTTAACCCACACTGGCCACATTTAGTTAAGTTCAGTGTGCCCTGATTTTTGTTGAAGTGGTAGAACAACATCCATGAGTGCTCTTTCCACAATGCTCCTGTACGGAAGGGTCACAGGAAGGGGGTAGGATGAACAAGATCTGGGAAGGCTTCACTTTCTGACCATCAGCACTACTACAAGCCAGGAAGGGAGAAGGAGCACGTTACACCAAACACCTTCAGGCAAACCAGGAAACAGAAGTTGAGCATGCCAGGCCCCACCCAAAGCTTCTTGAAGGCATTGGAAAACATGTCTGTTGATTTGGACAGAAAAGCAAATATATCAAAACATTTTAGTTCAAGCTTTTAAGAGGGAAAGATATTTTTTAGCATTATTTGCACATTCAAATTGATCTCAATACAGGCAGTAGCTGTTCGATTTTCATGAACTTTCCAGTTTGCTTCACTGAAAGTTTACAGAAAGCACCTTTCAGATGAATGCAACAATAAATGGAGGCTCATTTATCAAAATATAATTCATTTCATGTAGCAGGAGAATTCATTTCTGAAAGCTGGACCGTGGACTTCACAGCCTTAGAGTGATATGACTTGACCTGGCTTAGCTAACCAGCCACACAATTTAGATAACATTTGTTCATGGAATAATTAACCCAGTAGTGTTCTGAAAAGATTCATCATTTTGCATAAGGTGAACGTGTACTGTACATATATGGTTAAAAATAAGAAGCCATTGTGCCCAGGCTGGCACAAAAAATGCCCTCCAGGGATGCCATGCTCTGAATATCTTAATTCAGCTTCCGTAGTCTATTGCTATGCTTTTTAACCTTCATTTTTTTTCAGAAACAAATCAAGGCAACCCCTTAAACCGATTTACACCTGTGAAATTATTTTCTCTGCTAACTTATCCTATATGTTTATTCCCTTTTGGGGTAAATTATTTCAACCCAAACCCCCATTTTGACCATATTTTCACATTGTATCCCATAAATTTTGACCTTTTTACTAATGTAAATTATTTCTCTCTACCAGCTTAGTCAGCCTTATTCCAAATTTGATGATCTAGAACTTTTAGTTTGCTGGACAGGTAGTTAGCCATTTTATCAGTATCTCAGCTAACCGTGAATTTAATAATAACATGGTAGATGGGTGTTCCGACCCAAACTGGGCTGGAAACCTTGAATTTGCAGGAACAAGAGTGTATCTACTCAAACACTTTTCAAGCGATGAAGAGCATTGATCTAAATCAATAGCTAGATTTCATTGTTAAAGGTTAACTATGGCTGAAAGCGATTCTGAAGATGTGATGGATCATGTCACTAATGTGTGCACCTATTTTTTCAGGATACAAATCTCTCTCTACCTTTATTCTCCTACACATGCCAACAATTTTGGAGCAAAACCACTGATGGGTGACAATACTGGCCTTCCTTCCCCGACCAGGCCTGCAACGCTGCCACTGTCAAAAATAATGCTTTTTGTAAAGACAGCTCTAAATACTACACACACTAAGTTTTTTCATGGGCTTTGTATCTCAGGCTTCCCCATTTTGCACAAATGATGGAAAAGCTTGATGTGTATGGGGATGGGAATTCACATGGTAACTTTACCATGAAATCTCTCTTTCTCTCTCTCTCTCTTTTTAGAACATTGGGCCCCAGGGATAGATACGGTACAAATGTTTCTCTGTCTTAATGTATTTGCTTTAAGAAAATCATGCTACACCCCAAGAAAGACCATATGAAAACACTTTTGCTGATCCCCTTCAGCATGAAATTACTGCTTGCATAAACCAAGGAATGCCATGAAGTAGTAACAACAATTATTCTTCAGAACAAAATCTCAGTTCAATCAATGTATAACAACATCTGGTGACATAAAAACACACAGTTTTCAGACTACAATGCATAACTAGGTTGTTCCTCCTACTGATCATATAGCCTGGTTTTGTAAAATGATAAACCATTTTTAGGTGTTCTAATTTTTAAGTGCTCACATTGACAGACCTATCTAGGACTTTATTAAGAGTAGGAATACTCAACATTTTCTA
The DNA here is from genome assembly GCF_000690835.1 of Fulmarus glacialis. Classification (NCBI taxonomy): domain Eukaryota; kingdom Metazoa; phylum Chordata; class Aves; order Procellariiformes; family Procellariidae; genus Fulmarus; species Fulmarus glacialis. Next base: position 9,786 of record NW_009218489.1, on the reverse strand, counting down.
AACTTATATCATGCGTCTGGGGCCAAGGCCATCTAATTACAGTCTCTAACCTATAATACACATCAAATGCGTGTTAAGATAGGGGTAGAAGGAGTTAGCAGTGCTAGAAACTGTATCTTTTTTATTACAGAGAAAAATGGCCATCCCCAATGCTGTTAAACTAGACTTTCTTCAAAATATTTTATTTTCCAGGAAAAACAAGACCAACATAACAACTTTAGAGTGTTTTGCAATCTTTGTATTTGTTTTAAAAGAGAATAAAAACTATCATAGCATGACATATGAATTATGATGAGATTTTTGAGACACATTAAAGTAACTATTGAATTAATAAATAATGTTTTGTGGTGAAAGATTACTTCTGTCTGTGCTGGTCACTGAAACCTAATGAATTTCAATGCCCAGTGAAGAAAGGAAAAGAAATCCAGCTCATTCTGATGGTTTTGTAAAGTTGGACTGACAACTTGGACTAAATACAGAGAAGCCTCTATTTTTTTAACAGAGATTTCCTACTGGCATTACCTCAAGGAAATTCAGAAACAAAGCCTGTGAGATATATTAACACCAGCGTTCCAATGCGTAAGGGATAGCGCTGACCCATTTTACAAATAGCACCCTTTTTTTCATGTCATATCTGAGTAGGAAATCCATGCACCGGGGACACTAGGAGTCTTTCTGTCAAATCATACTAACTCTCACTTAACAGGATCCTGATTTCTGCTTACATTAACCAAACAACTAACATTAAGTAGTGGTTAATAAATCCTAAGTGTTAAAATAAGTCTCAGAATTACAGAATCATGTTAGCAGATGATAAACATCAGCAGATCATGCTCTAAAATTACATGCAAGCAGGCCAAGTTTCTAGCAACAGTTCTCGCTGGAGAAACATCAACGCAAACTCAGTTTGAGAGTCTGAACTTCATTTTTCAGAATGTATTTTTCTAGATTATTTTTCATCTCCGGTACTGCACTTTGTGCTCTGCCCTTAAGAAGCAGATGTATGTTTTCTGTGTTTTTCCAGTGACCCTTTCCCCAGTGTAGATTTCCACACAAGCATCAAAACAACCAGAAAAATATGAGAAAAAAAATGAGTGGTGAATCACTAACAGGAGCAGTAATAGACCTCTGGGATGGATTTGAACAAGGAGAATGTAAGGAGCCATAGGAACATATGGGAGTTTTATGGAAAACCTCGCAGATGACGGCCAGGCAGAAGGAGCAGGGGGAGATGGTGGTGTCGTCACACCACTTGTGCGGCACCACTGCGCTGGCAGTCCGGCAGACGCACGGGGAGGCACGGTAAATCAGATTGGAGGCACGGACGGAGCCAAAGCTGCACGGGTTTTTGAACAGCTTGAGCAGAAAAATACTTTTTCCAATTCAGGGCTACAGCTAAACTTACCATTCCTGTGAAGGCTGATTTATAGTTTGTTGGTGTGTAAAAGGAAGAGGAGCATGTAGCAATCACACCACCATGCAAGGGGAACAATACAGGATTTAACATAATCCAAATTCCAGACTTGGCAACTCTTGACATCTCTGGTTTCAGACAACTCTAGGGCAAGCTAAATATTTCAGAGATAGGCCAGAAAGTTCTGCATGCTGCTGTGTCTGCTTTTCTGCTATATAAATCTCTTGAAAGGAGGTGAAAAGAATGAAGATCTGTTGACTACAATAAAGCTTTCATGATTTACACATCCTGAAATTCTGGCTCACTAGCTTTTTTTTTTTTTTTTTCATAGCTATTCATAACAGGATATTGTGGGGCCTGATTCTCTATTATCTTGCTTTTAGTGGTCATAGCAAAATATCACCATCTCATTCCACTTTGCTTTCATACTTGCTCATTTACAGGCAATTGGAGGAATAAGAAAATTTTAAAAAAATTGTCCCACTTCCAGTCTACAGTTAAAGCTGTAGACAAAGCAGTCTGGGACAGCCAGAGTGCCAGTGCAAACCAGCTCCTGAGTGAGTTGCTGTCATGCATGCAAGTGGAAGTGGCCATGATCCACCACAATCCTTAAGAAGGTAGCAGGGATTCCTCTCCTCTCCTTTTCAAAGTGCTTTATAATGACCAGCAAAGCTCACATATGACTAGAATCATCAATGTTGGAAAAAAATTGCAGAAGAGCTGCTCTAATTTCTTTTGCCTGCCCAGTCTAGCCACCTTCTAGGGAAATACTGGGACTCTTTCTGTTGCCTTAATGGAGAATGAATCATGGCATATTTAATCACATTTAATCCCTCAGAGGTTTCACCTTCTGATTTTTTTGTCCTCACTAAGTTTGAGAAGAAGTCATCTACTAAAATGCTACCCAAAGAATTATCTGTAGTAATGTCTTCAGCAAGCTCCTTCATTGCTAGCCCAACAGCACTTTTGTTGACTGGGTTTGATACAAGATCCTGAGAAGTTTACAAACTCAATGAAATTCAGTGAGTTTACGATACTCAGTTCCTTTAGGGTCCTTTGAACATGTCAGATGAAAGGTCTGGAGTCTCACCATTTAATTTTACTTTGAGCAGAGGAACTAATAAAGCATAGTTTCTTATAGATCTGTGCCCTCCATCCCTATAGCTTCCCACTAGGCTGCAGTAGCCCAATTTCTCATTGCATTCACTCTCTTCCTTGACTTTACTCCTTCTGCCCCATCTGTAACTTCCCTCCATGCTAGTAGACCTTAGATTCGTCTGCTTTCCCTAGGATGTAATTACTGGCTGACAACAACATGGCAGGGGCCATAGCCTGAACTGTGCTGAGTGGGTGGCTGGCAATCCAAACAAGCATGTAACCATGGAGTTTGTGCTGTGGCCCTCCTCTCAGTGGGTATTAATGCAGATCTCTCTCCTCCACCCAACCTTAAACTTTCACAAATACCTACAGAACATGATCTGTTTGAGATGTTAACCTCCTCCATGAATTTAGGTGAAATTTATCCAGTTTTAAGGCAGTGTTGTGGCTTAACCACAACCAGTATGGGCAGACAGCCAGCATGGTTCCAGGAGCTGTCCTTGAGAAAGCAAGCCAGAAAATAGAATGAAAGCAACAATTCCTCATTACACAGGCTTCATAAGTTTAGCTAATCAAATCAGGATACCTTCTGCAGCCCCAAGTTAGTATTAAATGCAGAACATCTTAATCTTTTCCCATGTTTCTAAATACTAACTTGAAAATTCATACTTGTTGTCATTTTAACACTTTAATTGCAAATGCTTGCCTAAAGTCCAGTGGCTTTGATCCTGTAGTGTGCATATTTGGCTTTATTCTATATATGTGTTTGTATTAACCTTTGTAACCAAGGTAGTAGCACGTGTAGAGCATTTTGTGTCATGTCTAAAATCTGACATGTGTAGCTTGTTCTTGCTCTTAACAGCTCTACACAGAAAAATTGTACACCTGTTGCAATGTTTTATTGGGGTTAAATTGTTCTTAATATCAGCACACCTTAGATTTAAGTTAGAGAAAGCACATTAGAGATAATTGAAATTAAAGATAGTGAAGCCCAGGATCATTCTCAGTTCTTGCAGGGGTTTGTCCTGAATTCTCAGACAAGCCACCAAAAAAACATAAATCACGATTTATGGCAAAAGTCTACATCTTCACAAAGAGCTGTATAGCTGTTTGCCTCCCAGAGGTTTAAGTGAACATTTAGAAAATCTGTGTCCAGGTCAGTGAGTGCCCTGAAGATATAGACCAAAGCATTAAATTTGACTTAATGTTCCTCTTTGAAACCTCCTACAGGGCTTCTACCTCATCGGTAGAAGCAATGAATGAGGAAATCAAGAACACTCCTACACTAACAGAGGTAAGTCATTTTCACCAAAGAAAACTGCAAACTCTTCATCAGCTCATTTCCTTTTCCAGGAAGGCACCACCAGCACAACCTCCATGCTGCCTGGGTTCAGCTCAAAGAGATATTCTTCAGATAATCTTTTTTAAAAAGCGGAATTAGTAACATAGGAAAAGCTCAAAACTTTCACTGCATCTCCCTTAGTTTCTTATGTGAATGAAAGGAAGGCTGAAGATCTCATAGATCCACTTTCTCATGTGAGACTTTTCCTTGAAGATGGTCTAGAGATGCTGTGACAGTCCCCTTTCCTCCAGCACGGCATACATTTCCACTCACAGGCAGGACCTGGAGATGTAAGAAAACAGAAGACAAAGTTGCAGAAGGATTCAAAACAAGTTTAGTTTGAAGTTATGAAGTTTATGGAGGAACATACAACAGCCTTATTTTGTACAAACCCATTTCTCCGTACTGAGCACAAAATTTCAGACCTTGTCATGCCTTAGACCTTTCCAAAGACCTCTTTCACCAAATGAAGAAAAACCCTTGTGATGGCAAGAACTAACTTTCCCTCACAGAGGGATGTAACTTCTCCCCTGCAACACTAGGAGGAATCCAAGCTTAGAGGGAAGTGCCATTCAAACCAGCTAATCTAACAACAAGAGAGACCTACCTGGAGGACATATTCTTTACTCAAGGAGACATTCTCTTCTTCCTTCTGAAACAATACTCTCAATAGCAAAGCAATGCTTTTTACTGTAGTATTGTAAGAAGAATCCTAAGCATGTTTCCTTATGTATATTCAAGGGGTAACTTTTATCCCCAGTACAACTTCACTCATAGAATCACAACAGTGGAGTGAGCTGACTTTAATGGAAGATCAGCTTTTAGCCTGGGACTTCATACAAAGCTAGTCTTCTCCAGACAGCCCAGCCTTTCCTCTAAAACCATTTGCAGTAGAGTACAAGTGAACAACTTTTTTCACTCTATGACAAAGAGGGTTCCTGCTGCCTGAAACGGCCCCTGTGCTGAGCAGTCTACACAGCAGAGCTAAGAGGGTCCAGCTTTAGCCACCTCCTTGTTATTATACAATCTGCCAGAACTGTGGGTACCATTTCACATGACAGCAGTAGCTCCAAAAGCTCCATCCCACCTTTAGCCTAAGAACCAGAAAGCACAAAGGGTGCATAAATAACAGGGGGATCGTTGCCCAGTGCTCCTTTTAGAAAGTGGAAATCCCAGTAAACATTCTCTGGGTAAGACATGAGCAGACACGAGGGGCAAGAGAAGATTTGTGCACCATCCCATCCCCTCCTGCAGGGCTGAAACTGGTGCCAGCCATGTGTGTTGTGCATGCTCATGGCAATGCAGTCAAGCTGAAGAGCTAGTGGCAAGCATGGATAGGAGGTGTTTGTGGTCTTTGCATCAAGGAAAGCAGGGGTTTATTTCACGTGGGATGGAGGGAGTTCCTCACTCCATAGCGATTCACAGCTTATCTGCACTCTTGCCAGCGATCACAAGGTTGCCACCATTGATGCCTTTTCACACTGTGCTATTTAACACAGCTTCTTTCTTTCTAGATGTGTTATGAAAGCTCACCTGCTTACATCCGTCAAAAGTCTTTAAAACACGGCATCAGGCCACTCTGAAATAAATGCAACTCCTTAAAATCATATGTTCATCCACTCATGTGGTGTGCAAATGTTGCAAGGTAAGGGATGAAATGCAGCACTCTCAGGCTTTGAGCTGAGAAAAGAGATGTGCAATAACTCGCCTGTGGGCATCGAGGCACTGTGGGCGGTGCGAACGTCCAGTGAGATCAGCAGAGGAGGCATTATTTTGCCAGTCCTATCAAAACAGCACAGAAACCTGCCAATCAGAGTAGTGAATAGAGCTGCGTCCTGGAGACACCACAGCACTGCAAAACTGCAGGATGCTGATGTGCCAGACACCACTTTCCAAAATGGGACAACAGCCTCATGGGCTGCACAGCTTTCTGATGTCCACTCTTTGCCTCCTTCTCTGAATAAGAGTATATTCGCCTACCCCCCTGCATCAGCTCTCCCCTTCAGCCAGTTGCTGTTTCAGGGAGCTGCAGGCAGGATATCTACATTCCTGGTTTTCCCTCCCCAGGCTGTCTCTCTTTGGATGTATCTTTGGCTTTGCTCCTCTTCTGACCACAGAGTGTTCTGCAAAGTTACTTCATCTCTCAGCACTTCAGAATAAAGTGAATCTTTTCCCTAACATGCAGTATGCACGAGGACAGGTCTCAGGACAGTGCGAGACCACCTGCCCTGGTAAAAGCAGAGGGGAGTGAAGGCTTCCAAGGGCTCAGGAGAGGCACAAAGAGTGGCCGGCATGTCCCCAGGCCACGTCCACATCTCCTACCTTCAGTAAAGGAAGAGCTGACGTAGAGCCCAGCAGCGGGTGCCATGTCCCCAGCAGCAAGGACAGGTCCCCCCACTTAGGGAGGGAAGGATGTGACATTACCAGTGCCCTCTCCTCTCTGGAAGAAAGGCAGATGGGTAGGGCATCATCTTGTCAAAATCACCTTCTGATATGGGAGGACATGCCGTGAAATGCAGATCATTGCAGTGCTCAAGCTCCTGCCAGGTACCTGCAAGCTAGAAAACTGCAAAGGTAGCTGAAGACTATCTTCACCAGCCCCTTTGCTTCTGGGTACCTGCCGACACAGCCAACCCATCTCATGATGAGGACCAGCGCCTGAGAGTACCAAGGAAAAGAGGAGGGAGCCCTGGGGAGCCCAGGGAGGCTATTCACCTGGAGGAGGAAGCACAGACACCGCGTCTCCGGTCATCTGACTCTTGTCTTTTCACATGGTGCCCTTTCACGTCTCCAGCACACTTTATAAAGAAAGGAAATGTTCTTCTGCAAATGACGTTTCCCACAGTTGTCTTTAATTGCTCATGCCCTCTGGATAGGAGTTTTTATTTTTATTCTTAGCCGATTGAAGTTGTGCCTAAAATCTCGGCCCCAAATTGCCCAATCAAGCAAAAGGCAAGTAAATGAAATCCATGCAAATAGGCTATTCTTGTTTTGTTATTATTTGGGTTGTTACCACATCCCATAGCACACTTTCCCATTAGTAATGTTGGGATAATGTCTTTTTAGCAGCCACTTGTGGGCCTCGTGTTATTTGTTTTGTTCCTAAATAGTATAAACATGTAAGAAAGAAAGATAGGTAGATTGACAGGCAGTATCTGTTTATATCTCTGCATGACTCCAACAACTTTTTACATGCTTCAGCTTTATATACAAAAGCAAAACGTCTGCTATCATTAAAGATTAATTAAAGAAACCAACCAACAGGAAAGAAGAGACACTCTCCTGTGACAGAGAAAACAGAACATCTTGCTCGTTCTCAGGATGCTCCCCCCAAACCTCTTGAACGCTGCCCTGGCAGGTGGGTAGGCAAGCCCCTGATATTTAAAGTCCCAATACAGGAATCATATGTGCACATACTACTGTTGGTTTCCCTGCAGGAATTACTCTTCCTATTTGATCTACCAGAGAAACTAATTGTTCTTGCAGCACCTCTGTCATCTACTCTCCTGAGGTACATGAATGAAAGGAAAGAAATATAAAATAATGGTGGAATGCAGTTTACTTTAAGCCCTCCAACATTAAATCCAGCTTTTATAACCTTAATGTTCTTTTGCCTCTTCACACGTTTTCATCTGTTGCTGTCAGCTGTTTCGCAGTTGCAAAGAGCTTTCATTCCCAACACTGCTGCTCTTCCTTCTGATCCTTTTCTCAGTCTCAATGAGAGAAGGATTGGACTCATGAGTTCAGGGTCCGAGTGATTTCAGTGGGAGAAACTTTCTCCTACTCTCAAGGAAATAATAAGAAATTCTTGCCAATGCTTCTTGCAGAGGAAGGTAGAAATCCCTACTACTGCTACAGCACATCTGTCCACAGCAAAATCCTGTTGACACCAAAGCTCTCTTGATCCTCCTTTTCCATAACGACAAGGAGAGTACCGTGCAAGGTGGCGGAGAATCGGGCCGATTTCATCAGGGCATAGGCACAAGGAACAATGAAGACATGGTAAAAAAGCAAGCAAGTTTTCCAATCCTTTTTTGCTTTTTATTCTTTGCAGTAAGCAAAGACTCAGGGACACCTACAGCAAGAAGGCACCAGGTGCTGTGCGAATGCACGGGCAGAGGTTCTGCTTGCATCCACAGCAAGAGCAAGAGACTTGAAGGAGCAGGAAGCCGAGCAGAGCTGCTGAAGGAGCCCAACCTAAGGTACCTCAGCCGGCCAGCAGCTGAGCAGGGCGCAGAGCAGCTAGGTCTGCCTTCCCAGTCCTGCACCCCACTTACCCTGGTGGGGCAGGACACACACCTGAGAGTCCCCTGTTTGCACCTGCTTAGCTTTTGAGTAGTGTTCAATAAAAAGTGTCTTCAGGGAAGCCTCACATGGGAAATAACTTGCCTGGAGCCAGAGGGCACAGGGTGGTGTGACTTTCCAAGCAACAAAAACTGGCTTCAGGTTTTAAAGACCTGAGGTTCATCTACCTTTCTTCTCGTACAGTGGATACATCTTGAATCATCGCAGTAGCTCAAAATTATCATTTAAGGGTCATGATCATAACTAAGATAAAGAGGAAGGAGGATGAAGAAGTTATAAATTAGGCACAAATATGAGCTGAGGCAGATACATGCTCAATGAAAAACCACACATCTTAGACTAGCAACCAGTTAAGAGGCTGGTTAGACAGAATAAATCTCCTGATAAGATTACACATTTTTTTAAAAAAGCTTCTAAATCATGGCACTGTTTTATGAAAACTACATGTGTATATAGAAAACTTTCCCTTTTTGATACAAAGTGACTGTTTATTTCATCAATGCTTTATTTATAGTGGTCTGCACTTGGCCTTACAAAACATCTATTCAAACACCAGTGACTCAGATTTTTGGGACTTTCCTGCTTGTCTGGGAATAATGTTTATAATACAAATGTCTAGTTAATGAAATGCCATTTTCTGCGTGTCACTGACCTTTGTGTTCTGTAAGAAGCAGAGACATAGCACCAGTCCTTCTCCTTTATTCTTGGAAATACAGAATGACAATTGCAGTGTTTCATTAGCAGATGACAGTGACAGATCCTGTTTTGATCAAGCACTCCTTTTTCCGCACATGCTTCTGTGACCAGAAAAGTTAGCACAACATTTTCTAAGTTAACACACAGCTTTCCCTGAAGTAGTAAGACCCTTATTAGATTGAACTGGAAACTGTGCTTCTGGGGGTAATGGCTATCCTTTTTCCTCTGTTTTACACTGCCGAATCCATTGGGGCGCATAACAAAGGTGCTTAAGCCTTACAGTAATATCATATTATGGTGTAAGCAATTACGCTACATGAACATTTGAATTAATTACAAAAAAGGATCAATCATCTAAATTAGTTAGGATGCTTCACAACTGAAGCCCAAATTGAGAGATGCACAAAGAAGAATTTTAACTGCTCCTGTCTGAGACAGGGAAGAGCCCCTTTTTGACTCATTCAGCAAGTGTTTCTTCCTATGGGTGAGAAGGATCTTGTCTGGGAGCTGGGACGGAGGTGGTGCCTGTGCATCCCGTTTGCCTCCTTGAACACAGCAAATTCCTACTGTCACCACTGCTCTGTGACAGTGAGCCCCACAGCTTCACCCCACACCACTGCACTGGGATATTTTTGTTGACTGTAAATCTTCCATCTGCTAGTTTACTTTGTGCTCCCCTCCTCCTGCCCTGCTTCTTGTATCAGAAGAGGCAGCAGCCTTGTTAATTTTCTTTCCAGGACTTCATTGGCTTTTCTGGTCATGGATGCCAATTTTCCTCTTCTCTTAAATATCTTGGTATTTCCCCCTTTTAAAATCCTATCTCCTCTAACCCCTCATGTTTTCTGTTGGAGGAAAAGCCTATGTAAAGCTGACAATAACACGAAACCAACATCAGATTTTTTAGCATTTTATGGTAATGTATTATTGTAAT
>NW_009218488.1:0-61862 GCF_000690835.1 Fulmarus glacialis | reverse complement strand
TCAGCCCAGCGAGCGGCTGTTATTATATAACGCTGTTGTGCAAAGCCAGGAGGAGGTGTGCGGAGTTTCGAGCTCCCCCGGGCGGGAGGGGTGGAGCAGCGGGGCCCCGGGGGTGAGCGCTGCGGCTGTAGCACAGGGCCCCGCAGCGGGTGTCGGGGTGAAGGCGCTGGGCCCCTTCTGCCACAGCAGCTTTGGGAGGTCACTCGTTAGGGTGAGGCTACGTGCGAGAAAAGCCGGGCGCCGTGGTTCTCCGATGGCCAGGAAACAACGTCGGTGTCTCCACCTTTGGTTTTGGCATTTTGAGCAGGTGTGAGTTGTGGGATTTGGCCTTCCTGCAGGAGCCTGCGTCCCATGGGCCCTCGCAGTCAGTTTCAGATACAAAGCAGAAGCGAAAAAGACCCCTTTGACTCAAATGGAGCTGAAATAGTAACTGTGGATTCATTTTCTTTTTGAGCCATTCCTGAACCAAAGATTTGTAACTTTCCAAATTCATAGATGCCATGGCGAAGACGCACACATGAGTTTTCTCATGTAGGTTTTACTAGAGCATTAACATTACAGTAAGAAATACAGGCATTTTTGGGAATTGAGAGATAGAGTTGTTGCTTGATGCTTCTCATGTAGGACCATCATGAACCATACATCTGCACCCCTTTGAGATGATGGGAGGAAATGGTGATGTTGCAGTTTTTTAGTTCTCCCAAACAAAAGTTGTGTATTGTATTTTTGCTGTAATTCTAAATCAGGCCTCTCATTTATACAGGCTAACAGGATCTTGTATGTGATCCATGGGGCACTATTGAACATGGAGGCAGTTGCTTCTGAATGAAAACTTGCTGAAGCTGGAAACAGCATCTGCTGGATCATGTGGGATCCGGGGCCCAGAGCCCTGTTTCTGGTTTTGTGTAAAATTTGGTAGAAAAAATCTTCTCAGCTTTGGAGCCATTCTGCCAGCTGCAAATCCCATTGCCGTCTATTTTCAGACTTGTACAATACGTGAACAATAAGGAATCCTGGGTTGTGGCTGTCACTTTGTAATAGCAGATAAAGAAAATGTTATTTCAGATATCTTCGAAAATGTAATTTTTGTTGGATCTCAGAATGTGCATGTGGAAACACTGGCTCACCAAGAGTAATCATCTTAAGAGACAGCACTAGTGCTTCACTTTGGAATGGAACAAAGACATTAAGTAAAGGCCGAGTTGCAGAGTTTGTGTTAATGAGTTACAAAAACTCATAGAGGCATCAGTTCAGATCTGCATTTTCAAGATTCACAACTGCAAATAACTACTTTGTCATTCAGATTGGAGGGTTAGAAATAGATACTCCAAAGCACCTTCTCAAATAATGTAAGCTTACTGAAGTTCAGCTTTTCTGCAAAGATGAATTTTTAAAAGACTGTGGTTGATAACAAGAACTTTAAAGGTACAGAGAAACTATTGTCATGCACAACAAACCACTTTCCTGTTTTAGAAGCATGAACAGAGTTCAGGACCAAAATTTTTGCAAAGGTTAGAGACTATCTTTTAGCTGTTGTGGTTTTTGTTCATTGTGCAGTGAGTGGAACAAAATCTACTGAGGTTGGAAAATTTTACTGTTGTAGGTAAAATATGATGCATACATTAAAAAAATGTACAGTTACTTCCTGACAGCTGTAGAACATACAATACAATACTCTTAGAGAAATAAGGTTACCACCTGTAGTAAATTTCTGAATGAAGAGGTGATGTTTTTCATGATGTAAAATGCAAGGTTTTTCAGAGATTTCAACTGGATGTTTTCTTTGGCAGGTACAGTTTGGCACCCTGTCTTTAGCACACTCTTTAAAGTGAGTGTTATGCCTATGTACGATTAGAGGGATGGATTGTTATGAAACTTTTAAAATTGCCCCTATGTATCTTCTAGAGTCCAAAATTCAGAGGTTCCAGGTGGAGAGGCATTGTGTTCTTCTAGAGGCCACAGATTTCACAGGTCTGTGTTGCTAATGCGTCTGAACAAATCACTGTCCTTAACTGCTCTGCTAGGGCATTTGGGAAGGCAAGTTCTTTTTTTGTTGTATCCTCCCTTCACTTAGAGCTTTTAGTTTTGATATTTTAGAGTGGCAGGACATTGACAGCTAACATCAGTTGTAGAGAGGGGCATAGTAGACCAGCTAGAAGTTTGGGACTCGAGCTCTGTTTCCACACAAAATAGCTCTAAGAGGAATAGGTTGCCACAGTCTCATCTGGAGAAAATAGAGACACAAATGACAAGTAATGAAAACAGCCCATGACCAAAAAGTCCCTGTTCTTCACCAACTAAAAGTCAAAGAAAGCATTTCCATCCAGGTGACTAAATCTCTTTCCTATCTCCTAGACTTATGGGTTCATATTTTGGGCAGACTGAACAACCCAAAGTGCTTGAACATGTTCCTTGAAGTTGTCTCCAGTGGGTTAGAGTCTGAGGCGTATTGGTATGCGATATGGAAGTAGCTTGTTTTGTTACTTGTACTTTTTTGTACTGTACTTTTTTTTTTCTGTAGGACTTCTGTTTTCTTGGCTTATCAATGGTTGCCTCTGCTAATATAAAATGCATTCAATTTGTAAATAAAACAATATTTTCACAGTAAAGTAATTTCAAGTGAATAATAATCATTCTGTCCTAAGTATCTTTAGGGTTTTAATAATACTTAGTACTTACCTAATGCTTTTCATTTTTCAAAGCATTTCATTCGCACTAATCTCTACAGTCCTGCTGTGATGTTGGTAAGGAACCAAGTTTTCAGCTTCCAGATTGGAGCCTTCAGTACAGGTCTGTTCAGTGCATGTCACGAGACACCAGCCCTCCTACAGAACTACTAAATCAGTTTTCTGGAAGGCCTGGTTCTTTCTTATTTTTTAAAACCTATTTGGCTGCAAGAGAGAGACAGATTTTTCCTTGTTGCCTCTCCACCTGGTATGTTAGAACTTGTGTCAGCAAAGCAGCTTCATACGTATTTGATTGGGGATTTTGAGTTATATCACTGGAGCTGAAAGGGTATTTCCCCCTTGAGCCTTTAAGATCCAGTGTCACCTGCATACTTGCAGCATCTGTGGATGGTTAAAATCATAATTAGATTAAACTGTAAGCCTGGGTCATCTTGAATGGTGATTGTGGGCCAGAAGATTTCTTGCACATGTGATCCAGTTAGCAGAGAGGCTTAGCTTCAGCAGCGAATGTCAGTGCTGGACTTTATACTGCTCTGGTGTTGAGAATTACAGAAGTAAAAATGAAGTGACTCCTGTGCACTGGACATGGATATGGTAGAGAGAAATGTTGCTGCAAGTTCTCTTGAATTTGTTGGCTTTTCTTGGCATCTGCCTATTTGCATGAAAGAGTTACTGATGGCTTTGTAGCAGATACTGAAACTTCGGAACTATTTTGGTAGCTTTAACTGATTAGACTGAGAAAAACTAAAATAGACTGCTCTGAAATCAAGTTTTTGTTCTAATTGTGGGCAATTCTCAGTTGTGCACTGGCCACTTTTTTGGCATAGAGTGGCAAATATCCGTGAATCCTTATTTTTATATTTAACTGAGAAATTCAGAATTTATTTCCCACGATTAATCATTGTGATGTTTTCATTAGGGTGGTTTTTTTGTTTGGTTGTTTTTTTGTTGTTGTTTTTTATGGCTTGATAACCTGAATGAAGTAACAGTATGTTATGCCTGGATTTTGGAGGTCATGGGAAAGTAGCCAGACTTAGAAGGGATTTAAATTTAAATGCTGATTTAGAGTGGAAGTTCTTTGCAGCAAAGACTCTTATTCCATCTGCACAGTACAATGGGCCCCCATAGTCAGCTGTTCTTTAGCACATCTGTGATAAATGATACTTTTTGTGTGGGTATTCTCATTCAGATATAAACAACATTTTTGTTGCGTTGGGACACAGACGGGTCTTTTTTAAATCAAATTGTCCAGGCTTAACCAAAGCTGACGCACTTCCAACCTTGTTGCTTTTAGGAGAGGCAGTATGTTTGGTTTTAATTTAGACCTAAGAGTTGTGATGGCTAATAGGCAAACTGATGCTCAAGACACCTGACCTGGCACAGCTGCGAAACGAGTGATACAGACTGCTTCAGCAACATCAGGGAGGTCTGTTTGTCTGCCTTCGATTCCCGACCAGATTAGTGAGGGCAAACCAGTAGATTGTAGGCGATTTGGAGTCTTAGGAGAAAAATCTCTTCCAGACTAACCAACCCCTTGGACAACAATTTCTCATTCACTTGTGAGCCTAAGCTTTATTTTAGTCTTCGTGCTTAAGAAAAGAAGGAACAAAGCTGCCTTTGGTAATCCTACCATTTTTCTTTCAACAGGTTTGTGAAGGTCACAACTTAAAATCTTTCTGCAACCCCTCAAATCGCACTTAAACTTGTATTGGATTTGTTCGGCCTGTACTTGAACGTTTGCCAATTGTTAAGCAGAAATGGTGACTACGCGGTGTTTTGGTACTGCCTAATAAATATCAAATGTTAGTGGAAATGTACATATTTGCTCAGGAGTTTTAGTTTGGAATCTCTTTGTGAAATCTCAACCAGCTCCGCATTTCTCATCGGATCGTGGTGCTCTGTACTCCATCCACCTCCTTGCTCTTTCCCAGCACGTTGTCTAACTAGCTGCATTAACACACACTAGTTCATTGGCAAAATTAGTCGCTGAACTTACTTTACAAATGAGCTCACGATGCCTCTCCTGTAGACGGTACATGGCGGTGATAGCAGGTAGGTGCGTTCTTGGCTGAAACAGTGTGGGGAGAACACGAGAGAAGGATAAACAGCTAAGGCCGGCTGGTACTGCTTCTCCTGATTGAATGAGTTGTGCCTGCTGGTTTGTGTGTAGCAATGGCATATCAGAAAGGTTTGCATGTGTCGTGTACGAAGCTCTGCATGGTCACGCTCACTTCCACAGCCATAGGCATTGCCACTTGTACAATGATTTCGTTCAAAATCTTAAATCCTGTATGTGATTGAGCTGGTACCCGTCGCTTCCTAAATTGTCTACATTTATAACTAGTGGCTGTAACGTTGTTCTGTGTTGGTTAGATAGTTGCCTCTCTACACTTTGAAGGGACCTGCACTTTTTCTCTCTAGCTACTGAAGCGATAGCTTACCGCTTCAGAGCGCCTGGTAACTCTGCAGGCGGATTTTCATCTTGAACTGCAGCCACATCTGGCAAGCATGTTCCACTTCACATTGTGCAATGTCGCTGGTAAACAAGCCTTCCGAGTGGTATTGCTGCCACCTTACGTAATTACCAAAGTTGATTTTGGTGCCAGGCAGTACCATGACTAACTTTGTTTCAACAATAGCCCTTTGAGGGCACCTGAGAAATTATTCTGCAGTCACAGCAGTCAGATGGGCAAGTAGAGTTGTACAGACAAAGTCTATTGATGTTTATGCCACAAATAACTGATTATGCATGGAGGGCACATGTGTAAATATTTCTTCCTAAGTCTCCCTAATGCATTATTTTTCTTGAAATATAGTTGGAGTAGAAAACTTTTCCTGAGTAAGTACAGAAGTATTAAGATCTGGCTTTATAGGAAAGTTTTGTATTGTTCCTTCTGAACTTTAACTGTCCTCCTTTGTTCCCCCGTTGATGACACAGATGCTTTCTTCATGCCATCATAGTTCATTGCTGTGAAAATGACTGAATCACACTGTAAACAGAGTTGAAGCAATACCACCAGCGTGGAGTGAGAAGCTGTGGAAGTTGTTGAGCTTGTATTTTGAAGTGTGCATGTGTATTTTTTAGGCATGTAATTCAAATGGTGGAGGTGGTGAGAAAAAAATAGTCTTGCAATGAAAGAAGAAATAGTAGAATCATCTGGGGTTTTTGCCTTCTATCCAAGCACAAGCCCTGAAGTGTTGTCTAGGTATTCCTGTACTGATACAGCTGCCCCCAAAATGGAAAACTTGTTCTGCCAAAAATTTATTAACCACAGTTTTGCCATAGTCTACAAAATCTTCCTTATACTGAAATGTGGAGTACGTACAAGTAGGGACAAGCAATTAGATAGATGGACAGTGTGATTGGCTGCGTTTGAATTGCGTGTGTTTGGATGTTTGCTTTTTTTGTTTGGTTGGTTTTTAAGGATGTTTCCAAATGAGATGTGTCTAGCTTAATCCAGAGAAGCCAGAAAGATTGGCATTTAATAGAAGAGCCTTCAAAATGCTATGTTAATATAGACAAGGCATGTATTACTACTAACTGGATTTCAGGCAGTAATGGCTGCTTAGTATTTAACAGTCATATCCTAAGGCAGATCACTTGCCTCCCTAATTGCTGTCCATTTCTGTAGACCACTGTGTGCTGTGAATAAAACAAGGTTGGAGAGCCTGCTAAAACACCAGTACAGCCGGTAATGTAAATATGACTGTGTGTTTTCTGATAAAGGTGAAGTCTCAGAGCGTCACTCGGATTCCACGTCACTCTAAATCAAGTGTGACCCTACTGAACAAAATCTGAATCTGGCTGCTGCATTATAACAAGTGATATCTGGACTAACAAACGCTGGTAAACGTCGTCCCCAACTACAAGCTCCACCTCTATCTTGGGTCTGTATCAGCCACGTTTTTGTAGTGGGGTAGCATGTTACGGATGTTTCTTGGAAACCAAGTCAAAACCAGGAACTTCACTTGGAAGCTAGATAATACATTTGATTTGTACTTGCTTCTAGGTAATACAGTTATATGCAACTAAAAAATAGGATTGAGTTATAAAAGCACGTACAGAAATTCTCGTCTCCTTAGATTGGAATATAAATAGGAGAACCTGAGCTGGTCACTGCATGTTTATTGATATTGTTAGGTTAGATAGTGAAAAAGTACAATATATTTTAATCCCTGCTGGATGCTCTGGGTAAGGGTATGGTTTTTGCCCCTATATCTTGTGTATTAAGAATGGCTTTTGTCCTATAGAAATTGCTTTGGAGGAGAAGGAAGACTTTGTGTTGTGCTTGTATACAGCAGTGAAGGCCATTGTCTACTCCCTCAAGTCAGGGTTGTGCTATTCTTAACTCTTTTCAGCCTCAGGCAAATAGCAATCCCTTTCTGAGCCTCAGTTACTGATTTGTTTTGAGGGGACCTTACTTTGTTCGCTCACTTTGCAGAGCAGTGGCTGAACAGTTTTTCCTTGGAGTGATTTTCTTGGCCTGGTCCAGCATGAGATGGTGAGCCTAGCAGAAGTCCAGGAGTTTCCCTTATTGATGTAGAGAAATCTCTCTGTCATGCAGTAGGGTATGGATTTGCCTGTGTGCTTTTGAGGAAGCCTTATAAAGATGGAGCTATTTTCTTCACCCCCCTCCTTTTTTTTTTTTCTTCTCCAGATGTTATATTTGTTCATGCTATTTTGTACAAATCTCTGATTTGTTTGCTGTCGTAATGCAGCTGGGACTTAAACCTTTCAGAAAGCAGCATCCACAAATAAAATTTACACGGTTCTGATGCTAAATTAATCTTACCAGATCTTGTTTCAATGTGTTCAGCAGTACAAGGCAGCAGCAGTCTTAATGTTTTGTGATTCCTAGAAGCTATGGGAAAGACTGGTACAACTCTTTTTTTCCATAGCTGTGTCCTGGTTTTGCTCTGAGTTGTGTGTAGGTAATTTCTTGGAAATCGCAGTCCAAGTTTGAATTTTGTTAAGTGTCTGCTGGAGATCAGGACTTTGTGTCTGTCAAGAGGGGTAAGGAGTTGGCTACTGAGGCCAGTAGCACTGGCAATACTGGGAACCAGCAGCTGTGGGCAGCGAGATGGAGCCGGAGGCACATGGCAGGAGGTAGAGGAACCCTGAGCTGGCAGGTCTCGAATTGGGAAAGGGAGAGACATTCAGGACTGGGGGGCTTACAAAGGAGGGAATGGGTGAGGGACGGTGCTGGAGGAAGTGTCTGGGGGATGCGATGGTGGGAGGCACTGGGATGTGCTGGGGAGCTGCGAGAGCAAGAATCTCTGAGCTTAAGGGGGATGAAGGCTCCGTGACAGGAAGAGTTACAGTCTACTTATGACATTCAAGTATCTGAACAATTTACTTAGTTTGGGGAGCAGCCATATATGTTTAATCCTGTTCCCTGTTCTCTCTGCCTCCATTCTCTCTTTCTGATCTCCAGAATACGGTACTACCATTCAGAAATACAATTGCTCTTGTTTACAGTCCAGTGAAGGGCTGGATCCCTTTAAATAC
Organism: Fulmarus glacialis; assembly: GCF_000690835.1. NCBI lineage: Eukaryota > Metazoa > Chordata > Aves > Procellariiformes > Procellariidae > Fulmarus > Fulmarus glacialis. The sequence continues at coordinate 53,666 of NW_009218488.1, read as the reverse complement.
CAGTCCCCTTACTTGAACATTTTTTCTTCATGACACTTTTCTCCTATTTTGATGAAGCACAGTATAGTTTGCTCACTTTATTAAAAATACATTTCTCTTCCATCCTTCATTTTGACACCGGCTTCACTGCCTAAAAGGAAGTAAAATGCTTGCTGGCAAGGCTCCACCATTGAGTATTTGAGATTATAAATACTTTCCTCCTCCTAATTACCTTTGAAATATGTTTGAGCCTATCGTTTTATTTTGAAAAAAAATGTGATGTACCACTTCCTCTCTTCCATTCTTCAGTGCCACCTGAAATAGTTTTCACTTTTGGTGTATTTCACCAATAGCACTTGCTGTGTATTCCTGGGCAATAGAGAACAAGCTTCTTACTCGCTGAAAGAATAAAAGCACAAAATTTAGAACACCGTTGACAAAAAGGTGTTATGCAGGACAGCACAATGGAGTCGGGGAAGCTGGCAGAAGAGAGAAAACAGGAGAACTAGCTCCTTGGAAAGAAATCAATTTAAATGGCAGAATGTATTCATTTTTTGTGACCTCTTTCTGCAAGTGTTGTGGGGATTCATAGTCTTTTGTCCTAGACATAAATGTGTGTGGGGGTTTTTTTTCCCCCTATAGAAATGCTGTACCTGTTAAGTAACTAGCAGACCAGATGACATAATGCTGCAGAGGCTGATGCCTCCGACATTCTCTCAGCCCCTTTCCCTAAATGTCCAGTTACCCAAAGGCTGGATTATATAATTAATGACAGTCCTCCTGGCTAACCTTGTTTTCTTGTTCTCAGTACTCCTCCTTGTTTCAGAAACTTCCTCTGTTAGTTTCATTATGTTCTTGGAACTAGAATTAAGAGGGAGGAGCTGGCTGGCAAGGAAACCTATTCCTGCATTTCACTCCTGGGCTTAAAAGTGTGGAGAGTCAGAAAGTCAAAAAAAAATATTATTTGGAGGATCATGCTTCGAAAACTGGTGTGATGTTGTGAGTGACAAGTCAGTCATACAGAATTTGAAAATTGCAGTCTTCACCTGCTTGCAGTACAGATAAACTAGTTTAAATCCACATTAGCCCCTCCATCTCCTTGTCTGGTTTTTCGCATATCAGAGCTTGCTCGAAGTAGTTCTGGATTAAAGAGTTTCCAATGTAATTTTGAAGCCTTGAGAGTTTATCCATTAAAGCTCAACTTCAGCAGTATGTGTGTTAATACCCTATTGTGTGTAAATGAGGACTAGCTGATTACTTAATGATGTTTGTATACTATCTGCTGTTACGCAGGTGTTAATCTTATAAAATGTGTTAATAACTGCTTGGTATTTGCAAGTATCGGCTTATTAGTCCTGCTTTGAATCTTTATTTGCATCTCGAACTCACATTCAGGGCCAAGCTTTGGTAGCTGGGTATTCAATGTTTACTTTCTGTGTGAAACTTAGATTAACAGAATCACCTTATTTTACTTTCCACATGCTTCGAAGTTTGTGTCCCAATTCACAAAACCATTTCTGATCAAGATTGTTCGTAAACATGCACTCTAGGCACAACCCTCATACTGAACCAAGGCTTAGCTCTTGCAGTACACATCCAGTTGTTTTCATAAGTACATCTTCCTGGAGCTTTCCTTGTACAGACCTTCAAAAAGTTGGAACTTTGATTGGAAATTCTTCATATTTCTTCAGTTTTTCAATTGTAGATTTCAATGTGCTTGATGAAAAGTGGGCAAATGTCACCAGGTGCCACTCTACAAAATGAAAAAGCTGAAGAAGAAAGATTTAATTGACTGGAACAGAAATTACGCAGTGAGTCAGTGCTGGGAGCAGAACAGAATTCAGGTCTGTTGGCTCCCACTGCTGCATCCCATCCGTGGGATCGCAGCGTGGCTGTCCCAGAAGCTCTCCTGAGCTGCACTCTGCACATTATGTTCTCATCTGCTATCAGACAGGAAACATAGAAATTGCATTTAAATAAAGAATTAACAATTGCAAAATGATGTGCTCAGAGTCAGTAGTTCCTATTTTCTTCCCCTGCTGCTGACTTCTTGCCATTGTTTTCCCACCCTGTAAAACAGGGTAATAAATTTCACCTGCTTTGTTGGAAGAAGAGTTATTACTTTTTGTCTGTGCTGGATTGTGTAGGAGCTAAGTGTTCTTGCAGAGTTGTCAGAGCACGCGCTTGCCTTTGAATGGGAAGAAAAGCAGCATGATCTAAAGAAAGGATTTCAGAAGGAAATCTTGAACTAATATTTCTCCATAAAAATAGAAAATTTAGGGCTTCCTATACATGTGTAGAGGAAGGCGTTAGAATAAGGCACCTCTACTTCATTTGGACTGTTTTAGAGTGAATTTACTCTAAATTCTTCTTTCTCTGATAGATCCATGGAACAAAATTTTGTGGTTTTGTCCAGAACAGGTACAGCAAGGACCATAAGAAGTTGAAAATGCATAGGGAGTTGGAAGTCGCTGCTTTTTTAGGGTAAAGTAAGAGAGGTTTTACTTAAAAAGACATGCTGTTCTTGATGTTTCCCCAACTAAAACCAAAACAAAATAACCCAAGAGCTTCTACTCTCTAAATCTTGTTGTTTGATTTTAATGCTATTTCCAGTGTCCCTGAGAGACGGAGACCCGCTTGCGTTCTGACATTACTTTGGAGGGAACACGGCACTTCAGGTAGTTTCCCTCTTTCTGTCGTTTAGAGGTCTCCAGACCTCTTACTCAGGGAGTGCATCTTCTCTCGTGCCATGCTTTCCTAGTTTAGGGACTTGCTCCAAACTGCTAGTCAGACCAGGTCTGACTTTTTTTTGTAGTAGCTTTCAAGCATCTGGAGTACATAATCCAGTCCACAAAATTGCTGAGTAGTCTCTTGTGTCACCTGTCCAGCCATCTGCTCATTCCTCTCCTCTCTCCCAGGGGAGTCTGGTGATGTCCAGCCCCTCTCTGGGTCACTAGGCAGAGGGGAGTCTTGCCCCACTTGTTCCTTTATCATCATTGTCCCAGATACTAGCTGTTCTCCAGGGCCATCTCTTTACTGTTTTGATTATTTCAAATATTCTGTCGTAGGCACATGGAATGGGGTAACTGGTCTTTCAGGCCATCTCTGCATACCCTAGGAGTCAGCCTGCTGTTCCACTGTTGAATGAAATCAATTTAACAAATAAAGAGGCTAATCTTTTTCTCTCTGGTCCTGGTCACAGTAGTTCTAGGTCTGGTTTTAACAACTGTGAACAATAAAAGTCCCCCCAACAACTTCAAACAGGTGCTTGGGGTTTTATTTTTATTTTTTAAGTAGATGGTCTTTTGTTAATCCAGAGAGCACTATGTGTGCAAACCTGACTCAGCTGTGCTGTTTGTTCTACCTTTACATTTCCCTCGGCTTGAACAGTCACATTGAAAATGAAATTGGTGGGTTTTAGATTTATCCATTATACGAACGTAACAGCTTTGCTTTTAAAGATCTCACTGTGAGTGTCTGATATGCTTCATAGGAAGGAGCAAAGCCAGAAAGGTGTTAACACTCAGTGTCTGCGTTTGGTGGAGTGAGGGCTTATACATAAGCCTGCTTGTTTTTATTTAGAGCTAAATGGCCTCTGAAGAGGTTAAAAGCTACTGCAGTGACTACCTACAGCTGAGTGCCTGATGGCTTTTGCCGTTCAGTTGGTGTGGTTGGCCTGCTCCTGCTGCCCAGTGTTCAAGGGCTGTTAAGGCAGCTTTGTTGACAAAGCGGGGATGAATTGTTCCAAAGTCATTATTTGAGAGCAGTGACCCAAGGAAACAGAGGAACAGTTGCTGCCTGTTAAACAACTTTTTTTTTAAGCTTTTAGCTAAGTAACTTGATTTTTTGGTTTAGAATCTTTTGTTCTTCTAGTAACATTGGAGTATTCTATATGCTTTCCTAGTTTCTCTTAGTTTTTCTAGCACCTTGTAATCTTTTTTTTTTTTTTTTTTAAATGTCTGTCTCAATTGAAGAAGCACCGAGAGATAAAGTCCTGGGGCCTCAATTTCTTCCCATCTTAGTCGAGCAGCTACAGCCTGAGAATCTGTTTTACTTCATATTCGTGTTGTGGAGTATGGGGAGGCGGATGGGGAGTGCCAGTTACTGGGTGTTTCAGTGCTCTCTGTAAGCCACCTCTTTTGCTGAATTGCTTCATTGAAACCTCTAGAACATGTTGGTGAACAGAGACCCCACGGTACCTGGAACTGTTGGAGAGGCAGGTTTTCTCTTATGCACTTTGTACTTCTGATTCTTAAGCTTTGGTTAGATGATGGACATCTCTTTGCCTGAGCAGTCAGCAGATTGCAAAGATACAAACGCTCCTTGACACAAAACAGCATGCCTTTGGTGGGAAGGTTTCTGTAGAAATACCAGGGGGTACTGCTGGAAGGGTGTTTCCCTTCTGCCGTTAGTCTCCAGCCTGAATAATCTTGCTCTGACAACAGTCTCTCCATAGCTTCTTTTTGATTCCATTAATTCACATAGAAGGTATTCAATATGGTCTCTTTTTTTTCCCTTCTGCCTCCAAGCTACACTGATTTTGGGGGGCAAAAGGAAACTCCTGAGACAAACGTGGTGACTAAATTCTGACCTCTCCTTTGTAACACCAATCTCTGCTAGTTTTCCTGGAGAGAGAAAATGGAGTTTATTGGTGCACAGCGGTCTTTGAATTTCAGATGGACTTAATCCAACTTATATTTATCATGACTGAGTTTCTTCCTGCTTCCCATGTCCTCCTTATAAATGATAAAGCGTTTTATGCAAAGTGAATTGCTGGATTCTCAACTGTAAGTGGTATCTCTGCTAAGAGCCTTAATAGTGGCAGGTACCGAATGAATAATCCGTAAACTCTTCTGTTGTCTCTAGGGATGCTTCTTCCAAAGGTGGTAGTAGCGGTAGTACGAGGAAAGTAAGTTGTGCAGTAGCCCATACTGCGGACTGGTTGAAAACTCTTCAGAGCCATCGTTCCAGCTCATTTCATGTGCACTTAAACATGTTTCCTGAAGTGGGGTTGAGGTTGCTCATTCTCCTCTCCCCACTTCACACCCACCTTGGTTTCCTGAACTGTCGTGAAATGACAAACTTAAAAATAGATACAGCTATACAAATCTTGTGGGAAGAGCTGCTTGTCTGTCTCTACATCAGATCTATAACTCCTGTGGGGAACCAAATAAAGGTGACTGAACCAACCATTTCTGCTCTCTGAATCATATGTCTGTAATACAGCAATATAAGAGAAATGCCTGAGGAGGCAGATAGGAAGCAGTAAGAGGAAGAATAAAAGTGTGTAGAGTGTGACAAATCCCAAGGTTATGTCCATGTCTCCAGGGAAAATTAATCCTTCTAAAAGTTAAGGATGATTCGTCTCTTCAATGGCAGCTGAATAGAAATTGTTAGTTGACTGGATTCACTGATGTCTACATGAAGTAATTAAAGAGTGGTGTAATTCAGAAGGATGTGGCCTAAAAATGAGTTTATTTATAATGTCTAAATGGTAGATGCTCTCAAAGAAGAGAAGACACTAGATGTTTTCTAGCCTGTTATCAGACAGAGCTGCCTCAAGATGACTCTTAAAGAAGATTAAATGGATGCTGGCACTAGCTTGAGTGTCCAAAGTTGTGTTTGGCAGCTGCCTTGCTCTTTGTGTACCTTCCACAGTGCATGTAGTTTTCATCAAAAGCAGTCTGGGGTTGTTGTTTTGAATGAATATATGTTCCTAGAAATGCACCGTGCAGCAGTTTTTCTATTCACCTGAAAAAGAAACCCAGTATAATTAATAAATAGAGTGCTTCATCTTCTTTTGACAAAAAGCACCTTTTTTTTTTTTTTTTTTTTTTTAAGAATGAGTTTCTTAAAACTTAATGTGTCTACTCTGTGCGGGATACCTCTGCGTTATGTTTCTTGAACATGGCAAATACAGCGTGTAATGGTAGAAATTCTTTTTTCCACGTTGTAACTCCATTTACTGGTGAGTACGTAATGAATGGACTTTTTAAGGAACAGGCAAACTCTTTGTTACATCAGTCAGGAATTGGCGTGTGTGTGGAGAAATACTGACATCAAGCCATCTTGGATTCTTGATATTTGAGGCCTGCAGCCATATTCTGATTCACTTCTCTTTGGTTTGCAAGAAGAACTTGACAAATGGAAAAAACCAGCAGCAATATTGCACTTGAATAACTCTCCAGTTTGCAGGAGCTGTGCTACTTGCTGTTAAACTGGGTAAGGGCATTACCAGCACACAGGTAGAAGCGCACGGGGAAAAAAGTTTTGAAAACTGCTTTAACCGGCTTGTATTCCCCTGTGCAGTGGCAAGGAAACATTTCTTGCATGAAATGATTCTTAAAAAGCCAGCCTCATGTTGTTTCTTTTTGTAGAGCAGAGAGCTTAGCCTACAAATTCATTTTAGCTGGCGTGCTAGGTTTTAGAGCTTGCTTTCTTGGTATACGAAAGGCTCAGTGGTTTTAGTGTGACACAGTCTTGCTTTTGAAAAGGTTCTGAAAAGACAGACTTATTCCTGCTTTCTGACTTAAACTGCTATCTTGGGAGTGAATTAACCTGTACTGCAGATATTTAAATGTGTGAGAAGAGGGAATCTCAACAGAAATCTGAGTGATCCATGCCCCACAGCCTCCTACCGAAGTGCTGACTGCCACAGGGGTTTGTTATTTCTTTGCTCCTTTGTGCTGTGATTTAAACTTGAGTTGATGTTTGACCAAGGGCTTTTGTTTATCCAGGAAGCCATCTCAGCTTGGGAAGGTGTATTATTCTTCATTTCTTCAGACAAGCAACCTGTCCCTCTGTGTATGTGTCATAGGTGCCTTACCTTTCTCTTTTTCAATCAGCAGCCCCTCTGTTTCTCAGAGGAGACATGTTTCTTGCCAAGAAGGAAGTAATCAGGAATGGAGATTTTGCTGACCGTAAAAGCCCTTTGGGACAGTTCGGGATGCAAGGCTTCACCAGTTGGCTTTTTCTTATCTGGGTTTTCTCCTGTATATTGGAAACCCTAGGGACATCTCCCCCACACCCTTTTTCTTCTCTTTGAGAGACATTATGGTATCTGATAGATTATGATGGAGATGTTGCTCCCTTTTCGCAATGAATGAGCACTTGTCCAGCACTGGGTCTCCAGCATGCAGCATGTGGGAATACATGTTCCACAGTTCTTCAAATTTCTTATTGCAGTAGCAACGTAATCTTTGTAGTATTTTCAAAGTTAACTTTTTGTATCTGTACTTGATAATTCCCCTTTGCCTAGTTTAGTCAAATCTGCTGTAAAATTTTCAGTTATTTGGTTAACTTAATAGTGAGGTTACATTTCTGCTGTTAAATGTGTAGTACTTGCAAGTCACTTCAAGTAGAGTTATTTGTTAATGAAGCAAATTGGTTCAGCACCAGGTTGTCTCTTTTTTTCAGAGAGAAAGCTACTGTTATGTGATAAAATTAAGATAGCTGTTCACTGTGCACTGGACTCATTATTGATAGTGAGTAATGTCACCAGGAATTAGTGACCTTAACTTCAAATGTGGTATTTGCTGAAAAATAGATGTCACTTCTAAAAGCTGGTTAATATGGGAGGTGGAGAATCAAGCATTGTTTCAACACCCACATTCTTCTGTGTGAATCACAGCCATGGACCCTTGCTGCTAAGACAAGATGACATGATGTATTTACGCCACCATTGACCTGCTAAAGGTGGAATGTCAGCCATGATACTCATTTTTTAAATTTTTTTTTTAATCATCTTTGACATCAGAAATGTAATTTGCTGTAATGAATGATCATGTCCTCTAAACACCATCCCCTTTCAGTATGTGCTGCGGAAGTACCTACGATAGAGCCAGTATGCTTCAAAAAGAAGTCCAATGCTTAAATATTCAGTTCTTCTGGGGAAAAACATAATCTGCCTGAAGAACAAAAACATTTTTCCTGTGAGCATTGAAGCCAGAATCATCTGAGGAGTGGAAAGGGATGAAAATTAATCTGTTTGCTGATGACTTACGGTGCCTGAATTCTGTTCTGTGACCAAGTGCCACATGTGAATGTGTTGCACTTTTGCTTGGCTGCTTGATTAACTGGAATCCAAGATACAGTCCAAGAGCTGCAAAAAAATCTTTCCCTTGCCCCTTAGTTAAATCAGTAAAAACAGAACTTGCAGAAGGGTATATGGAGACATCCCACTGCTGCTCGCTCCAGAGTTGTGTTTCAGCGCTCCACAGACAGAGCTAAAGCATCTGCTGTCTCTCTGCAGTGATCCACACAGTGAGTCAGTAGTGTAGGGAGATTTATAAGCTGTGCTCTGAATGTCTGCCCTAGGTGACATGGCCAGTGCATTGCTCCTCTGTTTGTGCCAGGGACGGGTGGGCACGCTTGAGGGTTACAACAAATGCTGTAAACTGAAGGAGGAATTAGTGTTCTTCCTTCTCTGGTGTGAACTCCTTTAGGTATCAGAGTTTCCCTTTGCTACAAGACATTCAAATTTAACCACCGTCTAGTTAGTTATACTTACAAGTATTATTTTTTTGTATTGCCTCAAGTTCTTTGCTTTTTGTTCATGAAAAAGTTAACGGTATCTTACAGAGTTGTTACTGTAGTATTTTCCTGAAGCTCTTTTCAGACTCCAAAGGTGTCAGAGAGGATTTTTCTGTTTGGAGAGGTGGTAATCTTCAGTGAAATAATGTATTTATTGCTTCATTTCCTGAAAAATTTCAGATCCAGACTTGAAACTGTTCAGGTGTATATAAAGCACGCCCTGGCAGAAAGCCCTGCCCGTAGCAGCTCCTGCTGAGGGAGTGAGCTCATCCCCGGTCTCAGGGCAGGCATTTGAAATATCTACTCCAGAAAAAAATGCAGTGTTTGGGTAGACATCTTCTGCCCTCCCTGTCACCCATATTGCACTATCAATCAGATAGATTTGAAAGGAAAGTCAGGAATCACCCCAGGGCTGATGATGTCAACTTGCCTCGTTCTGTTGGGTTTGACCTACCATTGCCTCTGCGTAGCCAGCCTTGGACATGATTGATTGTGGCTCAGATAAGCACTACTGCATCTGCCTCTGGCTTGTTAAATACTGTGATGCTTTCTGTGGCTCTAGGAGATCCTGAAAAATGAACGCAAAGAGCATATACTTCTATCTGAAGAAAAGAAATGTTTGAATAGCAACAGTCCATATTAGTCTAGGTATAGCTTTTGAAGTCCATCTGATACTTATTGGCACTTGAAATCTGCCATCCTTTTGTTCGGCTCCATTGAGGTGTCCCCATCTGCAGTTTTACCTCGCTGTCCACTTGTGCAACTGCAATAAGATGAGACCAAACGTGTAATTTCTATGTTTCTGAGAGGACTGTTGCACACCTGTCCATCAGACAGCTGGGGTTCTGCCTCAGACCTCACTTAATCATGCTAAGGTTTGTGAATTCTCTGCTTGAACCTATTTAAGAATGATCCTTGTGCTGCTCTTCTTTATAATGCTGTTTGACCAGTTTGTTGACATTCCTGTCAGGGAGGTGAGAAAGTTTTTGGTTATGTCCCTTCAGCATTGGATTGAGAAAAAAGTACTGATGTTAGTTATGAATGTTGGTTCCTGCAAAACTCTGACATTGCCAAACAGCCTTTTTTTATTTCTTTGTTTGCAACCATGTTCTCCATTGAAAGAAAAGACAATAGATATACTAGATGTGTCAGGAAATTCCTTTGTTACACTGATGACAGCCTAGTTCTATCTTTAGCCTTGTATTCTGGTATTGCAAGGTCCAGCCCTCCCTTTATGAGGATACATATGACCTGGAGGAAGAGCTTTCCCAGCAAAAAGCTTGTTGTTTCCACTCTGCAGCTATTTCAGTTGATTGACTCAAAGATATTATTTCGCCTTTTACAAGTCTTGCCTTTCTGAGCGAAGGAAGAAAGTTGCCAGAAGCTAGATATAAATAACGTGCTGGTCGTCCTGTGGAAACTGTACATCTGCATGCTTTGTAAGCGTAAAGTAATGTATCCCTGCATGAAAGCGGGGTAAACTGCTGCCCAGTACTGCAGAGAGCTCACTTAGCAGTTACTGCGAAGCAGTGAACATGCTGTAAATCTACACCCTGGTTTCTCGTGGTCGTTTTGGCTATGACTACAAGACTATCAAAATGGATATTCACAGTGTAGTACAGTGCGTCTCGCTGTGTTATGAGCTGGCTGGCGTAACCTTTCTGAACATCCAGTCTTCCTCCAGCATTCGTAATGTCTTCCACTGCTGTGAATGTGCCAGTATCAGAAGTTTGTAAGGCAGCTTTTGCAATTTATAGAGCACGAGGTTCCTCTCTGTTCCTAGGGTACAAATACTCTTCCAAGTGACCAATGCGTCAGGAACCTGGAGGCTTATTGGAATTTTTACTGCAGGTGCTTGCAGGAACATCTGACCTGAGGGCAAGTAAAACCTGTTCCCCTTTACCACGCATACAACTCCATGGCCTCCTCCCTCATACATTACAAATCATCTGTGGTGTCTAATCCTCATTCTTTTCTCTTCCCAGGACAGTGTAAGTGATCCCCTGAAATTGCTTTGAGCTCTGTGACATAGGCAAGAAGCCAGTGGCAAAAGGAGAGGGGTTTGTCTAGTGGAGTCTAGAAGTTAATCAGATTTTTAACCCTTAGGTCTGATAGGAGTTATGGCTTTCACAATTCTCTGATTTCTTGGGCCTTAGGGTATCCTGTTACAATAACTCTTGTCAACTTCATGGATTTTTTTGAGAAGTTTACTTGATTTACTTATTTATTAGAATTACATGTAATTAATGAGGCCTTCTTTGGGGTTCCATCCTCTACTTACTGCTGGGATCTCATCTCTCTTGTGTCTCACAAACATACATTTCATTGAATCCTCTGCAATTTTTATCTTCTTTTGACTCAGAGTTTAAATCAGAGTTTACAAGATAGCTCTGCTCCCTGGCCATGCCAGCATCTCCCATCATTCTCTTCAAAGTTTGATGTTTTGCTATCCCTTGGGCTTCCAACTTGCCCTTCTCTGAATGCGTAAACCCAACTACTGTTTTCACCATCCTGGATCAGACTAAGTAAATTGTACTTTCTCAAGCTGTGGCCAGTATGAGATGCTTTATGGGAAGATGCCTGGTACCCTGAAGAGTATTTTTCCTTTACCGAAGTATAAACCCTCCTAATCCAGAGCATCTATTTTCCAAGCAGATGATACACACATGTACCCAGTCCTTTTTCTTTTGGTTTGGTAGTCTCTTGGACTTACTGGTATCATGTGTCAGTGAGAAAAAGCTAGCCAACAGTGTTTGTCTCTTATTCCAAACCTGTCTCTTTCCATTCCCTTGCTGTTAATGTTAATTGTTTTGATCATTTCAGCATCCTCCTGCAAGCTTAAATACACCTCCCCTGCTTGCCTTCCCTTCTGCTGCTTGAGTCAGGTTCTGGATGTCATCCTTCAAGCTTCTGTGTTCATCCACAAGATCTCAGCTCAACTTTCCTTCTTCCTCCCTACCATCCAGCCTGCTCTCGTTGCTTCTTTTGCATATGTTGTCCACTCTTGATTCTGTGTTATTCCTCAGTGTCTGTCCTTATCTAAAAATGTGTTAATTCTACAAAACAAAGTCGTTAAAGCTTTATGCGATTCTCCTGGGTTGTTCTGCACTTCTCTTCTATGTGCCTCTAGAATGTAAGTTCAGGGCTGGGATGCTGTTTGCCTGGTGTTCTTTGCCTAGCAAGCTGTGTACGCTCACTGTGCTCATACATTAAGTGATCCTTAAAGTGCATTAAGGGCCTCATGTGACAACTGTTGTGAATGTGCTGTACTGTCCTTGCAGGGAGGCTTCGGCCTGTAAATATAGACCCAAGAGTTCTCAAAACTCCAGGCAAATCAGATCTAGAGACTTGCTTAAAGCCCTTTTTAGATGTGTGTCATGGTAGGAGAAGAGGGAGGGAATGTAATGTTGTGGTAGAAGAGATGGAAGCAGAATAGCACAGAGGGGGTGGACTGTCTGTTAAGCACTTAAAAGCCAGGCGATAAATGTGGCTGGGAGCCATTGATCGCTTTCTGTAGTGTCTTTGCCTAATCCTAGCTTACTTATGCCATGTAAAACTTAATTTGTGGGGTTTGGGTGTTACTTACGTGATTAAAATGGCAGTCTGAGAGGAGAGAACCCTGCCATGACATCAACTTTCCACTGAGTTATTTTAAAAGCTAGATTTTTTTTTTTTTTTTTTAAATCCTGTGATGGGTCATCATTTTAATACTAGTAAATATTTCTCACTGTGAGAACAAATTTCCTTTTATAGTATCCACATGCTGCTGTTTTTACTGAATCCAGCATAGAGATATTTCCTATTTCTAATTGTTCACTCACACTCAGCAGTTCTTGCATGTTCATGTGCGCGCTCTCGCTCTCTCTTTCTCTCTCAGCTTTTTTAGCCTTGCTGATCTATTATTGTGACTTGGCGAGACGACGCCAGGTTTCAGCGTTTAATGGGCTGTGAGCAGGAACGATCAGCTACTTCCTCTGCCTGTGAGACCATGATGTCATCAGCTACTCTGGGTTGCTTTACCATCCGCTGCTGCTGTTGCTTTGGTGTATGCGGAAAGAATGTAAACAGCACTTTCCAGATGTTCTCAGGGCAGCTGGAGAGCCATAAATGGACTGTTTGCTTCAGGAATATTGCTAATCTATTTAGGAGGTGGTGGTGAATGGAGTCATAAAAACATATAGCTGCAACGCATATCCTGCGCAGCATGCTCTGTCAAGTGTATCACAGTGGGTTGTTGGAACGGTTAAGTGATTACATAGCATGTTCAGGACTTGAGCTGTGTAGGTGAACTGTCTTTATACACTCTCTCCTTCCCTCTCTTACCCTTCCTTCCTCCAGCTTCAACTCCTGAGTGGAACACAGCAACAATGTCATCCTAATCTCATGCAGGACAAATGCTGTTTTGTTCACCCAGAGTGCCTTCAAGTTGTAAGTGATCTCAACAGATGAAGAGTGAAGTAAAGAAAGATGATCTAGTTTTTAAATTCTCAGTATAATACTTGGTGTGTTAGGAACTGCTGAATAAACATGGGGGTGTTTCATCTTGGTGCAGTGTAGAATAAGAATTTGGAAGCCGGTGTCTCTCATGCCTCTCCAGAGCTGGAAAAAGCATCAATCTCACCCACTTGTGGTATATCCAAAAAAAGTCTGTTTTGGGGGAGAACCAGTCACTTCCTTCTTTAGGGGGTGTGTGTGTTTTTAATGCATTAATTAATTTTTATTGAGTGGTGGAAAAACTGATGTCAGAGCTGCATTGCGGCTGGATGTGCAGGAACACAAGGTTGTAGGAAATAATACAGCTAACATCATAAGGGCAGTGAAAGTTTAACCATGAACAGTTTAAAATAGCAAAGCTGAGCCATATGGATATTAAAAGATATGACTGAATCAAAACAACGGTCTAATATTAATCTAGATTTTGCTGGGGGAGTAGCAAACTTCTTGTGGGGTTAATTTCTCTTGTGTATCCAGTGTCCAAGGGTAGGTTTCTTGTCCCAACACCTTGATTTCTGACTTTGGTATTGTCAATTTCTGGCTATTGCAGGATACAAACTACAAGGGGCAATACAGGTTGTGTCTTGCTGTGGTTTTTTGCCAGGCCTCTTTATTCAGGAGTCTGTAGAGTATCCTTTTCCTTTTACGGTGGTCTGTAAACTTGTCCAGCGTGACTTCTTCCCTGGCACTTCTAACAGTTCAGATTGCACAGATCCATGACAGCAAGGCGAGGGAGGTGGAGAGAAGTGCTTTGGAAATTGGAGCCAAGAAGGAGCGCAGTTACATAATTGTACAAAAGAAGAAGGATTTTTTGTTCTGTTTTGTTTTTCCTTCTCATTTCCTTCTGCGAACTGAAAAAAAGTTGTTGGAAAGCTGGATGGAAAAACTTCAGCATCATTCATCCCTGGGGGGACTTGAAATGTATTGAAATGTTCCACCTGTTTTATGGCTGTTGCTTTTCCTCTTTCAGGTTTGACATCTACAGGAAGGTGCCAAAAGACCTTACACAGCCAACCTACACAGGGGCTATTAGTAAGTAACACTTCTTTTTGATGTCCTTGCGTACCCCTGGTCTAAAATTAAAGACAGTTTGGCTTCTCTGTCTCCGGGGAATTTTTTTAAAGGGATATTAAACACTGGAAAGGGTATCTTTTGTTGCTGAGACAGCTTATTTTGCCCAATCTGTCAGGTCGTACTAAACTACAGAGTAATTTGCATGGATTCAGAATCTCAACAACAAAAAGTAGTAAAGATGAATTGTCATGAAAGGGAGCTCCTAGAAGCTACTGCTGAAATGCCCGCTCTGCTAGCTACTGAGGTAGCTAGAGAGCTTTTTGCTGGTGTCCTCCCATGAACAGAAGCTGTGAGTCTGCTTCAGACACCGGTGGGGGGGATGACTGCAGATTTTTTTTACCTCTCTTTGATAGGCATGAAAAACAGCTGGTAACACTTGCATTCACAGTTAGTGTACCCAGGCATTTGCCTGCTGAAGAGACTTGAGGAACCAAACTGCAAACAGGGAATCCAGGTTCTGGATCAGTAAGGAGCAGTGTGCGTGGCAAGATGCGGTGGCCAGCAGTGAAGATGATTTGGGAAACACATATTTCTCTCACAACGTATTCAGGGGATTCATCTGATGTTGTAGGTGGGACTAATGAGCAGAGATCTTATTTTGTTGTTATTTGTCATGCTTTTAAAGAAAAATTGCTTGGTCAGAAACCACTGATAGCGATCCACTCTCACTCCCGTGTATCAATACATAGACTTTGGCTGATATAAATCTCTTGCCTTGGGCCCGTTTTCCTTCCTTCCTCCTCCTAAGGGAGGCTGTAGGCTGAGTAATGCAATTTCACACAATTATATGCAGTGAGCGCACTGTGCGGAGTGGTAAACATTGATCAGGTTGATCCTGCCAGGCCTGTAATTAGACACCTAATGCAGCTTTCCTGTTCCATTGAACAGTGACTTCCTTTGATCATGTAGCTGTGCTCCATTCATCCATTCTTGTAGATGGGTCAGTAGCCTTGTATGTCATTGCTGACGTGAGTGATGTCATATCCCTTGGTGACAGCAGGCATCAAATAGAACTGAGTCAGTAGCAGTGAATCAGTGGACACAAAGGAAAGCCCCCTGTGAGCTAAAGAAACTCCTCACTGTGAGGATGGTCGAAGACTGGAACAGGTTGCCTAGAGCGGTGTGGAGTCTCCATCGTTGGAGATACTCAAAACAACTAGACCCAACCTGCTTTAGCTGACCCTGCTTTGAGCAGGGGAGTTGGACGGGATGATCTCCAGAGGTCCCTGCCAGCCTCAACTATTCTGTACTCCTGTGTAGATAGCACGTTACTCTAAATATTTACTTTCAGAGAGTCCTTGTCCTCCGTGTTCTCCTGACCGCTGAATTACTTGTATGTTGACTCCCTTTTAGGTTTGCTGAAACTGTGAACAAAGGGCTTGAATAAAACTGTTTGCTAATTTAGAGGCGTATGAGATTTAGTGTTTTGAAAGAACACTTTGAACTTGTTAGTGATCCTGTTTCTTTTCTGTTTTGGAAACTAAGAGTTCCCACAGTATAACTGGGCTCCCTTTGAGAATTTGTCGTGTTATGAATCACCTGCAAAAGAGTATGTTTTAGAAACAAAAAAACCCATCAAAGGCCATCCAGTGTTAGGCTTTCTGATCTGCAGTAAACAGCTCAAGTGATAAGTCTGTTGTGGGAAGGCTTGAAGGCTGTGACTCTTACTTAAAGTTATTAGCTGACTTATTTCTCTCTATTGTTATTTGCAGCTTCTCAGGCTTTGATTTTCTTCTCTGACTGGTTCTCCTTCTTTTTGTCAGAGTGTTTTTAGACAGGCTGATATAAGCTTTTGAACCACACAGTCAGCCAACAAACTGTGGTGGCTTTGCATGTGAGGATCTTGTGTGCAGCTTTCCTAATGGGCTTTCTGTCTGACCAAGCCTCTGACTTGTAATTTGAAAGCCAGTAATCTTGCATGTTGTAGGAGGCCATGAATGAGACCAGCCCATCGCCATGCCAGTCTGAAGCCTGGGAAGGTTGCATGATTTTGTGATAAATGCTTTAGGGAAGTCAGCTTGTAATAACACTAGGGGCTTGCGGGTAGGGGAAGGTTCTGCCTCATAAAAAAATCTTTTAGGATCTAGTAAATATGTGAAACAACTATGGCTGCTACTGTATTTTGGCTTTCTTTAAGTCTTCCAAGGTTTACAGAGCAGATATAAAATAGCCCGTAGTAGCTGACTATTAATTTAGGCCCTTCCCACATGACTTCTGCTGAAACTTGAGTTCAGTATCACTTCGGGTGCTGAAGGCTTTCTGGTGTAGGAATGGATTTACCGCAGGATTCCTACAAGGTTTTTTTGATTGTAAAAAGGCCTGTTTTTGAAAAGTTTGAGGTTTATTAGGGAAGAAGAAATAGATCAGATTACAGAAGAAAAGAGGTGGAAGGTACCAGCTCTGCTTCTGACCACCAGGGCTGAAGTGGCCAACTCCTCTGGGGAAGAAGCAGCTCAGGGAGAATAAGTGTTAGGGTATTTTGGTGGAGAAGAGCAGGCGATCTTGAACACAGACAAGTTCAAAAGCCAACTGGAAGGTTATTGAGTCTTTCTGATATGTAGGGGCTTGTAATTTCAAAAATTGCAGTGAACGCGGTGCACAAGATATTTCAAATCTCTGTAGCAACCCTGCCGGCTAACAAAAATTAGTAGGAATGGAGGAACCAAGAACAGTCCACTGCAGTTTACCGGAGTGAGGTTTGTATAGAAAAACATACCCGCTGCTGTAGACTTCTCTGAAAGGTGTGCAGAAGTTACTCATTCCTTTTACTCAATAAAAATCTCTTCTTTCAGGCAGCATTGAAATCCCTGTGCCACTAAGCCAGTCGTGCCATTGTTGTCCCTCTTCCACCAGATACTTGTGCCAGTCTTTGCAGGCCTTCCAACCCCTGTGTAGCATGTCTGTGAGGCCAGCACACGGCCGTTCTAACAGACCTGACTAACGTGGTGAGAACTTGGCCGTGTTTGGGTATGTAGGCAGCAGCAGCACATGCCCTGGCTGGCTGACAGTTGGCATCTGGCTGGACAGAAGCAGTCTGACTTCTTGAGAGAGAGGCCTGCAACTCGGACAGCTGCTGTAGCAATCCCGCTATTTAACAGTCAGTGTGGACGCATAGTTTGCATGCACATGTTGTATGCACACATGGTAATGTTATCCAGAAATACTCTATGCTGTTTGGAGGCTGGAGTTTTAAATACACATCAGGAAATATCAAAGTTATGATTCACATGGCATCTGTAACAAGACCCATTCCTTGCACTTCATAGCAGTTTGCTCCATTGAACAATAAATACTGTTAATTTTATGCCTTAATATAGACATGGATCCACGTTCTCAGTCTGTATGATGTGTTAAACACTTTGCGTTTCTTTCATTTCTTGTGGGGTGGGGAGGAAGAGTCAGGAATGTACGTAGATGGGGTATGTATCAGAAGGGATATGTACAAAAAGGTTAGGTTGTCGAAGCTAGTGTAGGAAAAAAAAAGCTTGGGAGAATTTCCCATCCTTTTGGGATTACTGATTAGCCAACAGCGGTGTGTTCCAGTGTGTCTAACACCAGCAACCTTTGATACATTGATTGTGTTATCGTATTAGAGTTTTAAGAAACCTGTCTTAGATGGTCCTTCGAGCTCTGTGGGAACATTGCAGTGCTCTTGCAGTGAAGCTAAGCTTTATGCATTAATTGTTTTATTTAGTCTGATCCTAGCCTTTAATCTACTTTCCCAAATATAATACAGTTGTCGAATGTGGGTGGCAGAAACTGCGCATTTGCATGGAAGCAAGTAAAGGCCTTCACTATGAAATAAGTAGCTGAAGCACTGTGTGCGTAAATTCTTATGCTGGGAACATCGTATATGCCTGCAGCTCCATGCTAAGGAGAGGACACACGTTCTGTGTCTGAAAAAACGTTGGCTCAAGAGACAGATTAACACATAAGACTTTCACATAAGTCTCATGCCAGAGACACCCCCCTGTCCTGAAAATGTGTGTGTACGAGAGGAGTTTAACACAAGAGTGGCTAGGTAGGTCAATGCAAATGTCCATTTAGCCTAATATCCTCTTGCCAGGAGTGGTCAGCAGCAGGTGCCTGAAAAAGAGCATGAGGGCAGGTTAAACACATCGCCAGGCTTCGGTCAGTTGGCAGTTCTGAACTTCTTGAGCTAGAGGTGGTTCCTTTGTGTTTAGTAGCCCTCAATGGATTTCTTCTTCACGGCATGTCTGATTCCTTTTTGAAATCTTACAGACTTTTTTTTTTAAGCATCCCCGACATCCATAGTCAAGAATTTTCAGAATTTAATTAGGTGTTGTGTAAAGGAAAACCTTCTCTTGTTTTTAACCTCCCCCTTCCCTCCCATTCCCATACTGGAAGAGACAGCGTTCCTCATTTATCTCCTTCAGGCTGCCCATGATTTTATACACCCCTCTCATGTCCACCCTCAGTAATCTCTTTTACAGGTTGAAAACTGACGACATAGTTTGAAGACTGGCAAAAGCATTGAGGAGCTTTGAAAGTCAGTCCCTGCCAAGTGTTTCAGGGCATTTTTACAGGGTTTTTTTAGATATAGGTTAGTGGAATTTTACTGTACTGTATTTGGTAATGTTGTCACAAGCCTTCCCTGCAAGAGCTGGATTGGAAGACGGACTTGAGGGAGCAAATACTTTGTATACTGGAAAAGGAGAAGATAGTTTGATGATGGAAATGGCAGAGAAGAAAGTTAAAAAATTGGAAGAAAGAGAGAAAACTCTGGGAAAGAATTTACAGTTAGTAGTACAAGGCTTGCATAGAAGTGCTGTAGAGCAGAGAGGTCTAGCTGATGCTGTGGAAAGCCTTTACAGGATGATAAGGAGTAGAGAGGAATATGGGAAGCAATTAAAGAAGAAAGGGTTGTCTCTTTGTCAAACGCTCTCCCCTGCATACTGCCAAAGATCAGCGATCTTGTGTCTCTGCTGTTCGGTGATTAACAGTAAGAAACACTGGATCAACGAGTCTTGTGCCTAGGTTGCTTTTTTGTGCTCTTACATAGGTGTATATGTTCTCATAGCTGCTGTGGTTTAAGTAGACCTTTCTCCTCCCCCACGCTGCGTGGTGCACCGTGCCAGTGGCTTAGCTGGGTTACAGCAATGTTGTTGTTCTGTGTCTTGACAGCGAAGACTTGGAAGCAACTGTGTGACCATCCAAGGTTTCTCTTTAGAAATGAATATGCCCTCTTGCTTCCCGTTTTCCTACTGGTCTTTGACTTTGTTTTTCCCTTTTCTCTCTTTCTTCATCCTAGCTAATGGATTTTTTGGCATCTGTTTTAATCCCTTGCACTTTTCAGAGGGTCAGTAAGTTAATCCACCCTTGAAATGACTCTGATGAGGAAGAGGAAGCAACGCATTTCTCTTTCCTCAGAACTATAAACTGACTAATCTGAAGAATGAGGCACAAGTCTTTAGGTCATTCGAGGGTCTGTCTTGGTATTTGCCTTAAGTGCCTCCTCTTTCCTTCCCTTGCCTCTCACATTGTCTACCAAGGGAGTTTGGACAGGCACAATTGTATGATAAAATTGCTCCTCAGCCAGTTGTTGCTTGAGCTTCCCGAAGGAGTGGGTATTCAGGCTGTATAGGTCATGTGGAATAAAGTTGAGGAACAGGGTTTTTCTTACCTATTTCTCAATCCTAATTAGTGGCTATGGTAAAGCGGTCATTTCCAAAGAGTGCTTGGTCATTGTAACTCTGCTGGGATTGAGGGGTGAGCCAGATCGTACTCCTGTTGTCGCAGCCCTGGAATAGCATGCCATTTCCTGGTTAACTCTTTTGTATAGTGATTCATGGTGAACTTGTGTATTTTATTTAATACAAATACACATTGCAGCCCTGTCTCCTTGAGTTGGCACATCCTTGTCTACTCCAATCATCCCTGCTCAATAGGATTTACAGCTTTCCTTCCTTCCAGCCCCTCCTGTGTGGGTCAATGACTGTGTCACTGCTGCATGAATGTCCCTGTACAATGTTTTGAATAGCTTCCTGATGAAGAGTAGCCAGTAATATGCCAGTTACTTTGGGTTCCCTCCTTTTAACTCTAGGTTGGCATTCTTAGAAAAGACATGGGACTTGTTGTCCAGGTACTTCACATTTCCTTCACTGGGAATTTTCTCTCTCTGACGAGTCACTCTGTCAGCAAATGGAGAAATTAGAGAAGTATCGGGCATTGGCTAGACTAGTCCATTATCGCCGTGTCTCTGCTGTACCAGCTCTGTCTAGTGGGTAGTGCAGGCTGTGAGATGACTTATACATAGCCTTAGAACTTGACAAAGAACCAAAATGTCTTCTAATCCACAAAACACTGCGTAGCTGACTGTATGCTTTTGAAGCGAGGAGGTGTTGATTCTTTTTCCTTTCCGGAGGTTTTAGTAGTAATAAAATTACATTTGGAGCAAGGGCTCCAAAGAAATCGTATTGTCAAACAGCTTTGTCAAGAAGGAGGGAGAGCTGGCAGACCAACATTGTGTGCTGGAGATGGAGAATGCAGGAGCCATGGGGAAATGGAAATCATGATGGAAAAGGTGGCCCGAGAATTAAGATACCCAGCAGGATGTTGGGTATTGTCATGTCACCGAAGTCACTGCTCTGATGACCTTGCCTGGGTCATTGTCTCTAAAGAGTTTTAGTTCTCAAGTGAGTCTGGGTGGCATATCCATGGCAGGAATAATATGCCTGTGTGAAAACAGTTTATGTCTTTGTTAGAGATATGAAACTAACCTTTTCCTCTCCTTGCCTCTTTTACAGTCTCTGTCTGCTGCTGTCTGTTCATACTGTTTCTCTTCCTGTCTGAGCTCACCGGATTCATAGCCACTGAAATGTAAGTAAAAATCATGTTTTCCTGTGTTTGAATGTATGTGTGTATATGATTCTCTACAGCTTTACTCTGTTACCTTGGAAAAATGTGCCTGTAATTTCACTAGGTCAGTTAGTTGGCTAATGGTTTTTGGATTCCTTTTGGTTGAGTTTGAATTCTCAGTCAGTCATTCAGCTTTTTAATTTATTAAAGTATGCTAGGCAAACTTGGTTGTAAAATAGTTTTGTTAGAGAGAACTGTTCCAGACCTGCTTGATCCTTTATTAGCTGCATACTGGATTTTTTTGTTGAGCACAGTGGATATTTTTCCTGTGACCACAGATCACATCAAAAGCTCTGACTCTTTTCAGTTCTCTGGTGATCAGATGTAAGGTAGCGTGAATACTAAGATCATCAATGCCAGTCAGTTGCAGTTTCCCTCTTCTCCTTAGGCTGTTGATTTCTTGTCCTCATCTGAGATTTGTTTCTCCTCTCCTCCTAAATAGGCACTTTCCTCTGTACTTGTTTGATTCAAAGTGATTTTCAAAAACTAGTGTATTTTTCATCAGTGATACCGTATGTTTAAATGTGTGGTGCCTACTGGTTGAATCCATGTGGTCTGTGCTTTGAGACGGTGGGATCCCACTGCAGATATGGTGGGATCTCTGACAAGATGTTTTCTTTTCCCCTCGCTTCCCTGTGGATAAAATGGGTATCACATTCTGCCAGTCTTCACTGGATGTTTTTGGAGATGCTTTTTGGAAAAATGAATTGCATAAAATACAAATGATTATTAGTTTAATGCTAATAATACCTGTTTTTTTTTAATGTCAGAGCTGAATCTCTGATACATGCAGATAGCTTTACTCACGCGTGAGTTTTATCTCATTTCTTTTTGTATGTTGAGCCTTACTTGGAAACTTAGTTGACAGGTTTTGTGCCTGAAGACAAGTTGTCCCAGGTAGCCTCTTTGGGACCTTGTTTTGAGCAAAATGAAAATAATTTCCACTTTAAAAAAATTGCTCATAGAACAAGTATTTTAGTTAATCAGATTTTTTTCCCCTGTTCTTATGCTCCTCCTGCCTTGAAGTAAACTTTTCTTAGTAACTATTAACACAGGTACCTTTGTTTTGGGTTCTAGGAAACATTCTGCATCATCCTGCTGATGTGGCAGTGAGCTCACTAGACTGTGATGCACAGTTCCTGGATAGTTAGGAAGGGTGGAACTTCTGTCAGACTTACATGATGGTCCAGATAGCAACAGATGTCACTGCTGAGCAAAAAAGCTCTGAAACACATTGGGCTCGTGCTGTATTTAGATTGACCATGCTTTACGTGGCTTCTGATAACCATGAGGCTTTTTCATTGTGTTTGTGCAGCTCTGACTTGGGTCAAGAATATAATTTCAAGAACAATTTTAACCTTGAGTAATGTTTAACCTTAAGATAGTAGCGTAATCTAGCTCTAGCTAATTTTTTATGCCCATTGCACGTTTACTTCAGAGATGGTATCTTAGGTTTCTTACTCACTGTTTCTTTGAATTCAGTTCCATGCATTTGCTTGTAAAATACTAGGGTCCTTATCAACCCACTTCTCTCAGGAGCTGAGTTTTCTTGGTTTTCTTGTTTTAAAAAATAGAGAAAAGCCAGACAAATTGCTTCAAGTAAAATAGTACTTTTTCTTGCTCTCCTCTTAGATCTCATTCTTTCATCTGGTTTTCTTTTTTCTTTTAGTTAATGCTTTACCAGAGGAATTAGTAATATTTACCTAATTTTGATCCAATTATTTGAGTGCACATGCCTTTATGTAGTGGTAGTTTCCTGACTAGAGATTTCCTTTTGAACAGCAAAATTGTATGATTCTCTGAGGCCTCTTCATGCTTTTTTCTTAACAAGATGATGTATTTTCCGCAAAGATACTAGAGATGCTCTAAGTTCCTGCATGCTCAGCTGACAGGTTTCTCATTAAAACCTCAGAGAGATGGTAAACTGCCTTTCCCAGCAGGAACTGCATGGGGAGGAGGTGTTTGTACGCAATAAAGCAGTAAAATTTTAGAGAGGATGTCATGGAAGAGACTGAGATGAATGCAGGAAACTGATTTGTCACGGACTGTCCAGTACAATAGCTCGTAGAATATGGAAACCTTCTTCTGACGAGTTATAAGTGATCAAAACCTCTCTTGCTGGCAACAGATCACCCACAGCATTTGTGAATAGGTTCCCCCTGTAACAGCGGAAATACTTCAGAAAGTCACATAACAAAGTGCTTCCCAGTTCAGCAACTTCTAAAGTAGAAGTAAACTTTTCTTTTTCCATTTCTTACTCATTGCTTTCTCTTCTAAGAAACCCAGTACCTTAAAGGTGTTCAAAGATACTGTGAACGTCTTGTGCTTCCCTCTCAAGTGTGTATTGCTGGCAGTGCGTTGCGAGGCAGTATAGTCTCATCGTTCGGAATAAGGGTGCAGAAGTGTGGAGCTCTACGTGGTCTGGAACAAACGGTGTGAAAACTGTGCCACCATTTAAACTGGGTGGTGGCAAATAACGGGGGAGATACTATCTCACAAAGATATTCTGAGCCTTGTTTGCCCATAAATCAAATACTTTTGAAGCTATGGAAAATTCCTTATGTGCAAACTGTTCAATTCCCATCAACTTGTATTGCAAGCTTTGAGTTTCTTTTGTATTAAGAGTCTCCAATGGATATCTCTCCCAGCTTGAAGTTTCCTAGTGTCAGCCAGGATCTGAATGACTAACTGGAGTGTGCACTTACATGGGGTGAGCTTTCCTGCTTTGCGAGTGCCAGCTGTACTAAGAGACTGCATCAGTCTTTCTCCTCTTGTGTAATATTTCCCTTAAAGCAGTCATGCGCTTGACAAAGCCGGATTGCATGGGGATAGCTGCACATTTTTGATGGCGAGGTGAAATCGAGAGCACTTGGCCTGGTGCCTTACATCAGAGACGTACCAGGTTTGCTGATGTGGACTCATGCTTACCTCATAGCCCTATTATGCCGAGTAATTGTGCATGGTGTGTGTGCATTGACAGCCTGCTTCAGGGCAAGTCAGCAGCAACCTCAACAGCAGTGGTGCCCACAGGATTAACTGTCTAACTCCCAGCAACGGGAGGTTTCTTTGGTATCTGCATCTAAAGTGAGAGGTTGATGTGGTTTGTTGAACTCATGCTGCAACATGAGAAAATAAGGTCTGCTCCGCGCTGCGCTAACCCCTAATACTTGCTAGTATTGCTACCCGCTGTTGGACTTTCTTCTGCGTTCATATGATTGTAGCAACTTAAATTCCTGGTATTACTAGAAATCTCAGTTTGGTCACTCTTGCCCAACATCAAAGGTGTTTTTCCCTGACCAGCCCATTGTCTTAGCATTTATAGTCTCAACTGCTAAAGACTTGTCTGGGTGGCAGAAAGCCAAGAAATTACACCCTCATCTTGAGGATAACAGTCATAAGACTAAAACCAAACAGATTACCTATGTGGGGAAGACAGCGTGCATCACAATAGCTATGTCATAACTCGTGTGGGCATTTCTAATGAGCACTAAGATTGCGCCTGTGCACGGGAGCTTTACTTCAGTTAGGAAGCCGAACTGAGCCACTGTGCGCATTACAGCAGACATGCAGGAAGTTCATGTGGCATAGGTAACACGCTATAAATGCACATCCTATTTTGCTGCTGACTAGCTTCCTGTGTAGATGAGCCCTGAGTAGGGTAGAAAACTCCTAGTTTCTCATCTTCTTGATTTATTGCATGACCCTAACAGGCAGTCCTCTGAGCAGCCACAAGGAAGTCAAAGCTTGGTTCTTAGGTGGGGCTGCATCCTTTTCAGGAAAAGCACAGTGAAGGGCTGGTGAGGGAGGAGGTTTTTCTTTCTTTGCTCAGCCACAACCCATCATTGCAGTTAAGGGGAGAGTGAGTTTAATTCTGGAAAGTCAAGGATCTTGATTTTTTTTTTTTTTTTGTCTGTTTTTTTGTTTTCCATACAGACTGAGAATGACTGAAGACTTAGTCCAAAACAAGAACTTAGGTCAATCTCCTCAATTCTGTAAAAGACAGATAAAGAAAAGGAGGTCCATGCTCCACATTTGAACCTCTGTAAAATTGACAGTATCAAACACGGTTGTCCCACTGAGCAAATGACTCAAATGGCCGAAGAAATGGAGCTAAAGTGTTAAATGTGTCTGGTATTTCCTGGGCAGGATTGGTAGTAGATTGAGAGCCAAGAGTAGATTGAGGGCTAGAAATTGCTTGGCGTACCTTTAATGCCTTCCTCATTCATCTTGCTGTTATGTTGCAAATCAAGAACGTAGAAATCGCCTCTTTTCTAATTAACTCAGATCAGTGCTAGAAGTCAATAGCTGGCAAGATGATAATCCTGCAGTGTCATCACTGTAATTAGGTCATGAATTATGTTCTATAGGATCAACAAGAGTTTTCCAAGTATTCCATCATTACGGAGGAAAGATGTAATTAACTAATTTAGTCTGCCTTGCATTGGCAGCCAGAGGAAGGGGTAGGAGGGTATGAATATGATACTTGTGGTATGAATGTAGCTGCTCAACAATAATTCATCTGCCACAGCACACTGCAGAAAGCAACAGACCATTCCTGGCAATGTTTTTTTTTTCTTTCTTTTTTTTTTTTTTTTTTTAATGAAGTAACTGGCACTGAACAGACTGAAGTGACAAGTTTGCCACTTGGAAGGCTGTGCCCCCCTGCAAGGCAATTAATTAATCTGCAGGGCAGAATCTGTAATAAAAATACTGCCTTTGCATAAAAGCATAAATCATCATCACTGTCCAAATCACTTGTTCATTTAAGGTGATCAGATCATTCACTGGGGACACCTGTTTGCTTTAATCTTTATGAGAAATACCTTGGCCAGTCTGTGAATATCAAACAGCCCAGCTCCTACGCCAGGACCACATCACGTGCAGCATGACTTGACTGTTCATGCAGGCTGTCAGGTACCCCAAATGTGGGAGGAAGCAAAACACCAGGAGCTTCTGAGACCAGCGTTGCTTGTTCACGCTGAATTCATTTGCATGCCCAAGACCGATCCTGCAGTGTAGCAGAATTGTTGTCATACCTGCCTTCAGAGCTTTTTTGTCCGTTAGCTCTCCAAGGTATGTTGAATGTGTCTTGTGGCTCTTGGCTCATGAAAATTTCTCCTAACAACCTGCAGGGTCAAGCTGCACCTGCTATAAGCAGCAGCGTGTGATCCTGGTGCAACAGGAGGTCCTTCTGCTGGAAACCGTAACCTTGGAGCGTAAGCCATCTGCACCGATAGCACAGTGCTACAATTCTGTCCTGATCCAGGTCCCAGATGCTAAGCTGGAGATGCAATTCCAACGCCACCAGCTCATCCAGTTGAGGCAGATGAAATGCTGGAGCAAGCTAGACCAGCATAGGGAATACAGCCTAGTAGTCAGAGGGGAATAGGAGTTGTAATCCTGCTCTCACCATGGGCTGACCTTGAGACAGACATTTTTCTGTAGAAGGATGTAATACTTAGCTGCCTACTGCTTGGGGTGCTAAGAAGCTTAATTAATGTTTGCGTAGTAACTTGGAGATTACCTAATAAAAGGTGTTATATATTTGTGAAGTGTTGTTATGTCGTTCGTCCTAATGTACATGTGTGGGTTAGCAGGAAGCGGAAGGTCGTGTTATGATGTCATTTGCAATTTCTGACTCAAATCTACACTGACGTCTTTTGAACCTTTCTCCTTCTTCCTGCCTTCTGGAGAACTGTAATTCCGTCCTTTGTAGGACAGTGTGTTTTCTGTCCTTCGCAGCTGAGCCAAGACCTCATCTGAGACAACGACCTTCTCAATGAATAACTGATTGAGATTCAGGGCACAGAAGGAAGAAGATTACAAATGGCAGAGCAATAGACATATGCACAATTTATTACACAGTAGAGAATTTGCTGACCTGCTTGTTGTTGTCTCTGCACAAATTGAGAAGAAGATGGGTTGTTTGTGCTATGTTGGGTCTTCTCTGGTCTGGCACAACTGAGAAGAAAGTAGTGCAGGAATCTCAGCTTCGGATGGTTGTGTTTCTGGAAGGTGGTTGATTAGAGCTGAAATGGCAAGTGGAGCCAAGAGAGCTTGTCTGAGAAAGTCTTTTGAGAAGGTTTGGGCTCCCTCAAGAAAGAATGATTATTTTCCCTCTTAGGCTTAGGGTCCTAGAGACCAGAGAGTGCCTCCTGGGTATTGGAGGACAAGGTAAAATGCAGCTTGCTGGAGTAAGTGGTTGTATTTTCTGTATGGCTGATGACTGGGGAGGAGGGTGCCTGGCTGCTTGCTTTGAAAGAGGGAGAAAAAAGGCTAGAACTTGAAGCAGAGACTAGGACGAGGAGGACAGGGGACAAGGAAGATGCGTCTAGAGAGCACCCAGGCAGTGTGTGAAGCTCTGAAAGGTCAATGTAGTGTGTCTCCTCTTGTATTCAAAGGGCCGCGGGCTCTTCAGCTGTTGAAGTGCTGAAGTGTCTAATATTAGTGGCCAGGGCTGCTGGGTGGAAATAAGTTACTGAGGAAGTTTTGTTTCTGGGGAAACAAAGCTGTTGTGTCATGAATCTAAGTCCTAAAGCATGGAGAACGGATCTGGCTTTCTTTGGATAAAATCTTAAAGAAATGCTGAGCCCTCTTGCTGCTGTTTCCCCCTTTTGTTCTCTCTTGCGTGCCATTTGCATGATCTGCGATCTTAGCCAAAGACTCCCTCCAACTTTTTCTGTGTAATGCTGCAAGTTTGTAAGCAATCGGGATAAGCAGCTGAGAAACCCAGCAGCACCGCTCAGGAATGTGAAGTATTTTGAAGTGGCTCTTTCTAGAAGTGAAGCAGATTCTTTCTGTGTGGATCACGGCTCCTGCTGCGTTGAGAAACTTTCCTCCCTTTCCTTGAATCAGTGGTGGGAGGCCCCGCGGAGGGAGAGGTCCACCTCTCGCCTGTCCTATTGCCCTCGTTGTACTTTCATAGCTCTGCACCTTACCTCTGCTTTATTGTGCCACTTTTATTCAAATAGTCCTTAACAGCAATCAGTAAAATACCAACTCCTACGTGCTTAGGGTCTTCGGAGGAGGTACGTGCCATCTTTGGAGTCACAATACAATCCTATACACTGCCTCTCTGAACAGCCATAGAAGCAGCTGTGATTACAGTGTCTTTCTGCCTGACCTTGGGTTTTATTTCCCTTGTGACCATCCCGGACTCACTATTAAGCCCTGTTACTCCTGGGACACTTTATGTTCTAGGAGGGACAGCTATAAATTAGAGCCAACTTCATTTCTTCCACTGGAGACGTTATCCCTTCAGGGAGAGTTGCCAGAGGTGGTAAATAGTGCTTTTCCCAACATCCCAGGATTGTCCAATTAAATAATAGGAAGGCTGTGTGCAATTTGGCTTCTTGGCCCAGGGGAGGAGGAGAGCAAGGGAGGTGTGAGTGCCAGTTCTCTGCCAGCTCCATCCAGACTTAGGTGGTGGTGGTTCAGGAGGAGATCCTGGAAGGAGTAGCCTTGACCCTGGAAGTTTGCTTTACCTGTGAGGTTTCCAGAATGTATTTTGGGAGTGAAATTTCCAGTTTGTTGAAAATGATGATGTTTCTTCTGAGGTTTGCCCCAGCAAGCGTAGCCTGTGGTGTGTTGTCATTGTGTCCTTGGTTCCCCAAAGTGAGAGGAACCTCAGTAACAGAGCAAGTCAGCGCAAAGTGTGCACTTTGGATCCCCTGATAAGAAACCTTGCTAGGTTTGTTAGCCTGGGCCCTCTGCCAGAGCTGATGCTGCCAGGAGGAGACAGCGGCCGGAGCTGGGAGGGATAGCAGGCAGGGTGCTCCATGAAAGGTGGCACTGCAGGTCCAAGGGAGGGGAAGAAAGGACAGACTGTCATGAGCTGTCAGATGTCGAAGGAGTGATAGTCAGGGTTATGAAATTGGGAACATGAGTAGGAGAGGGGCAGGGGGCTACTAGGTAAAGAGGAGGAGGAGGAAGTGGCCGTGAGCCTTGCCCAAGGGACAGGTTGGGAACCGTTGGTCCAGTGACCGGAGTGCAGGACAGGAAACCAGTTTCCTTTATCTGCGTCTAATGGGCTGTGTGACGTGGACAAACTGGCCTACTTCTCTTTGCCTCAGTGATCCAGTCTGCAACCGAGTGACCTCACCGCTTGCCTTCCTATGTAAGAGCTTCCATAGGCTCCCTGTGCACAGTTTATTCTTTGACTTCTGCCAGCAACCGCTTCTCACTCGCTTGTCACTGCAAGGCTTATGTGCCTTTGCTCACGGACTCTGCCTGACCGCACATTTCCTGACAGGTTCAGAATTGCAAATCAGCAAATACAAATATTGACCTTCCTAGAGCTTTCCTCCAAAGAGCTGGAGGATGTTCAGCTGGGATGCCGAAGCTGCTGACCCTGACATGCTTCTCTGCCAGCCCTGGCACGAATGCTCCTTTTTGCCAGTAACATTAAGTTGCCTGCAGCACTGGCTGGGCATGGCCCACATCTCAGACGGCAGAGAACTGGGAAGAAGCCAGGTGCTGTTATGAAACAGGTTGGCTGGCAACTGGGATCTTGATGGGAGGACTCGGGGAGCGCAGAAAGGTGCATTGCTTTGGGGGATTAATGCCTGTCCTGGCTGGAGCTGCTCCTCACAACCGTATTTGGACATATGACTTAATCCCGGTCACTACCCAATCTGCCAGTAATAAACACGTAGAAGGTTTAATGCATTCCACCCAGGAGAAGAGGGCTCAGCCAAGAAGCTTCTAACTAGGTCACTGATGAGCAATCTTTCCCCTCCCTCTGTGTCATTTTTATTAATCACTTGAAAAATACGTTGAGTAATGATTGCAAGCAACTTGTCAAGCCAATTAAAAACAGAGAAAGGTAGGGCTGTGAAGCTGAAGACAAATGCTGTGCTGGTTTTAAATGAGTGTCTGTAAACCCCACTGACCTGTGAGTAATTACCTCCAAAAAAAATTGGCAGCTCTGTGTTTCTCAGTGTGAAGGGTTGTTTCTCCTGAATCCGCAGGGCAAACAGTTCATTATGGTCCAGAAATGTATCACCAGAGCAAAATCACTTTGAATATGTCTTGTAGTTGCCCTTAGTCTGGTTTGTCTATTAGCATATAGACTCTTCGGCAAGGGCTTGTCAAAGGGTTTCATGCACTTTGAGTACTAAATAAAAATAATACAGAGCACTTACTAGTGAAGGTAGTTTATTTTATGTAGCTTGCCTGAACATAAGTTACTATAGCTTTATAATCTGTCTGACTGGAAGATAAATTGTCAAATCTTCTTATTTGATGAGGCTGAACAGTGTTGGACTTTGAGGGAGAAAGAGCTGCTAGGTAATCTCACCATCTTCTCGGTTCAGTGTGGTGAGTTTCCCTGGAGTGGATTCTCTAGGACCATTCAACTAATTCGGCTGTGCTTGCATTGGGTTTTTTTGGTTTACTTTTTACATGTCAGACAGATTGTATGTGCCAACAATAAATATTTATACTCTTGTATTTCTTCTACTCTATATCTGTATTTTGTCTTCTGTGAAATATGTGCCAGCACTGTGGGTGCTATGAAACAACATTACTCTTTGGGAGACTGTTGTATAGTGTGTTAGATCCTGCTGCCCAGGATGTTTCTTCCCATCTGTTCCTGGCTCAAATCCTCTTCTCAATTTTAGTCATTGCTTTTGGTTACCATTCATAGATTGAAATGAGATATTGAGGAGAGAGATACAAGTATGCTGTGCTGCCTTCTCTTGCTGCTGCTCTGTCAACTGGGTGGCAATAACAAAAGGCAATTAGTTACACAAATAAGCTTTCCTGTGGGATAGTTGAGAACGGTCTTTCTCTAAAACTATTTATGAAACAGATCGAAAGGCACATGCTTCCCTCTTTCCTGAAAGGAGTAACAGCCCAGGTATGCAGTGGGCTAGCATGCTCTGCCACCTCTTCAACATTAGTTCTTGTTTTGTATCACCTCTGGAAACTCAAGTCAGGGAAGGAGGCAGGAAGCATAAATCAGAGCAGGAATTTTGTTTTTCTGCTGGTGCAAGAGACTTGTTTAAAGCCTCCTGCACTTGCCAAGCAAGAAGTAAAATTAAGTCGTGATTTGCCCCCATGCAGTTGTGGAGGGCTTTGCCTGCTCTCTGTCTTGTAACTCCGCTGCAGTTGTCACTCAGTCAAACTCTCTGCTTCAAAGTCTCCTTTTTTCCCTTCCCATGCAAGTTGGTTTTTTTTCCTGTGGAAAGTAGTTATGTGCCTGAATCCACCTGTGTTTTCTGTCCTCCAGAGTTAATGAGCTCTACGTGGATGACCCAGACAAAGACAGTGGAGGTAAAATAGAAGTGAATCTTAACATCAGTTTGCCAAACCTGCATTGTGAATGTGAGTACCGCTTTTCACTTACCAGTTTTTCTTTGTATTTTAAGTAATACTTGAGATGGGCCCGAACTGGTGCAGTGGCCCTTCTTCTGTAACAGGGTGGATGGAGATGAAGTAGCTGCAGCTTTTGCCAGTACCCCATCGCTTTCTGTTCCAGGCCAGGACACCTGTTTTCTCGGACCCTGTGCTCGCTCTGTAGCCTGTGTTAGTGGCTGATCTCCCTCGCTGGCTTCTTTCTAAACTCATTTCCTTTTTTCACAGCAATCTTCTTTGTGTCTGGGAGCATTCGTAACTCTGAATGCACCAGCTAGTTGTTGGCTTTTCACAAATCACCTGCCTTGTCTACCTGAAGTTTTTCTATTTGCGTAACGGAGATTGCAGTCAGCTGGCAGGATATGGGAGGTACATTTGTGTCAAATAGGCTGTCTAAAAAGTTTGGTTACAAAGTTCTTTCTGAAGAGCTGGTATAACAATTAATATTTGACAAATGACAGTTTAGTCAAATGTCAGGAAAAAAGATGGGGATTTTTTCCCAGTAAAAGCAGTGCATGCTTTTCCTATGCAACCTTCCTGTTATTTCTTTTGTTTTGATTTTTTGTCTCCTCCCCTCCCACCCATGCAGTAGTTGGACTAGACATCCAAGATGAAATGGGAAGGCACGAAGTGGGTCATATTGACAACTCAATGAAGATACCTCTCAATAATGGGGATGGCTGCAGGTTTGAGGGCCATTTCAGCATCAACAAGGTGAGCAGGGATGACAGTGGGTGAGTGTGTGCTGGCTGGGGAAATGCTAGCAAGATCCATTTGTAAAATGCTCATGAAAATCTATGTGTCAGTGTCTCTCCTGTAAAGTGTACGTTCATGTCCCCAATCAGTGGTAAGGTTAAGTCTCTTGGTGCTGCAGAACAGTGTGGGGAGAGGAGGCTGCATAGTTAGACCCACAGAGAATGTGTTAGATCAGGCTTTTTCTTCGTTCTCCAAAACAGGTAATTGCGATAGCATTGCTTAACAGCAGAGAGCAGCTCTGTGTCGCAGCCAGTGCTGTCTCTTTCAGTGCAGCAGCCTAATGTTTAGGGATGTATGAACTCCCTACAAATGCCAAATGGCTTCTATGTTTACTCGTCACAACTTCTGCACCTCCAAAATGTGACTCACTATGCAAAGGTCTTTGGCAATGTCTCTATCCAAGTGCTCTTTTGTCTGAGAGCCGCAGAAAGACAGGAATGTTCCGTACTAGAGGGTGCCAGCGTAACAGAAGCGGCTCCGTGCTGAGATGTTTGGAATACACGCACGCGGCCTCTGCGCATGCTTTGTCGGGATGCTCCGCTTCTGTCTCAAAGAATGAAAACCCAGGCCTGGAGGAGGCTCCTCTCTGGGATGGGTGTGTTCAGAATTGAATAATCTTGCTATGTAATGCTGGAGATGACTAGCTGGGGTGGGGGGAGGCAGTGGTGGGGCCCACTGATGTCCTAAGAAGGACACACCCTTTATTCACGCCTCCTCATGTACCACAGGCTACAAAATCCTACTTCCTTCTTTTCCTCACAGGTCATGTTAAATCGCATCTAAAAATAACAGGCAGAACCTCTTACTGATTTTGTGGCATGGAAAGGATTAGGGACTTAAAAAGAGGACGTTTCTTTCCTCGCCCCTAAGCCACCAAGATTACTGGCAGCTGATAGCCCACAAAACTGGGAAAGGGCTTCTTGAAAGGTAGTTCTTGTTCTGTTAATTCCCAAAGCACAGAGCTGAAATACTTGGGGTTTTGTCTGCTAGATGTGGTGTGTTCTGCTCACAAAAGCAACTCAAAATGGGGTTGCTGTATGTGGCAGTGAGGAGCTCCCTTCACTGCTTAATCTGTGAAAGGCCACTAATTGCATTGTCTCATATAGTGGTTGGGACTGCTGTAGGAGGGAGGGGACCTGATCCAGGACTTCTGGCTCTGAAAACCTGAACCTCTCCTGTGTGAGCTGGAAGTCTGCAGTCCCTTGGCAGAAATTGTACAGGCTTCTATATGAGCTGGTATCTGGAGTGGGGCATGGCCAGGCTTTGAAACTTGACAAGGGTTGCACTTGGGTGTTATTCTCAAACCTGAAGAGGGAGGACAAGGTAATAGTGAGATGACTGTGTGTACTACTTACTGCAGAGTCTGCCACCCTGTTTACCGAGCTTGTGTATGACACAGCTTGTGTCCACACCTGAAAGTGTTCCCAGGAGTGCACTGCTGTTCCTCAAGTCATTTAAATTAGCTTTCCTGAAAGCACATGGAACCTGCATGTGGCCTCCCATGGCCCTGCTGGTGAGGTGTCTGTGCAGAGAGCACAATGGGCACTAGTTGTATAACCATCCTCCCACTCTTGTCTTAGGCCATGTCAGATTGCTCCTCAGTGTTGCTTAATTTCCCAACTTTTTCGCAATAGGAAAAAATTCTTGCACCCTCCATAACAGTGATTGAGCGGGATCTGCTGAAAGACTTCATGGAGTAGGGCTAGTGACCTGAAAATTGTATGCATGCTAGAGTGATCCCGTCAGAATGACACCAGTGTTCATTTTCCGTCTTGGAACTGAGTCCTTAGGTGAAATCTGTATTTTTCAGAACTTTGTATTTCCCTCTGTTTAAAAAATGAAAAAGAGAAAATCCTGTACTTGGAAGGGCTATTGCCAGGGCTCAGAGCTGAAGATCTAGCTTAGTTTGTATGGGAAGCCCCATTGGTTTTTGGTGGTTTTTTTCCTCTCTTTATATAAAACTCATTCTTATGCACAATATTCTCAAATGTAAGGTTGCTCGTGACCAGTACTACAATAAGAATATATCCACAGCTTTCTTGGGTTGTTCTGCAGCAGTGGGCCCATTTACAAATGCGAGATGTGGGAGTAAAACGTTAAGCAAGTGTTTGTTGCCTGTCAGAGACATGAATCTTATTTTAATAGGGATGAAAGACATAGCCTTAAGTATTAGGAATCCCTAAAGTTGGGAGTGATCCACTCATCACCTCCTAGTCAGCAGCAGTAGCAATGTGAGGGTGCCAGACTCCTGGGCTGCGGGATGTAACCGATCTCCGCTCTGTATGCAGTATGGTGGTGTTGGTCAAGTGCAGGAAGGTATGTCAGAGCCTTTCTCTGATGTGCCAGAGGTTGTCCACTGCTAAGTAGATACAGCCTGCCAGGCTGGATGGATCCAGGCATTTCCGCTTCATATCACAGAGCCTAGCAATGCCTTGAGGGATAAAATGTGAAATGCTGTCTTCCTTGTCTTGACTAATTTTAGGTCCCTGGTAACTTTCACGTGTCAACGCACAGTGCCACTGCGCAGCCTCAGAATCCTGACATGACTCACATCATCCACAAGCTCTCATTTGGGGACAAGTTACAGGTGAGTTCTCTTCCCTGAAAATTCCCTGGCTCTAGGGGAATGAATGCAATGAGAGTGACTATAGATGCTTTGACTTTATGGAAGGGCCATGTACAGTGTGGGGAGGACATAAGAAAGGACTGCCTGGGTAAGCAAGCCCATCCCTTGCATTCATGCAATGTACACTCAGTCCGGAAGAGTTTGCAAACTGTTTACATGCCGCCACTTCAGGAAGGAGCAGTGTTCAGTCATAGAGTAACTTTGCTGTTTTCATCTGAAACTGAAAGTGCTTTTGGAAAACTATGTGGCTATCTTCCTGCAGGGAGTAGAAATGAGGATTCATGGCTTTGCAAAATCCTATGCAGTACTGTTTTCAGTATTAATACAGCACACAAATCTTGACTGCCTTTGCAGAGGAGCAGTGAGTATACTAAGGGAAGATGTGTGCTCTCTACTGTCTTTACCATGGCACCAGTCAAGTTCCTTTTTAATTCACTTCACAGTACTTGTATAGCAGACACCTATTAGTCAAATTTGTTCTACGAAACACAAGTTAGGCTTAGAACTGCCAGTTCCCTGCTGGGAAGAAGCTGAATGTGTGCACTTGCCCAGTGGATAGAGTTTCACCAGGTGTTCCAAGTTATGTAATAATTCCGGATTTCTCAATAAGGACAGATTACAGCACTTCTCTACCCTACTTCCAAGGAGCTAGCATCATAGGTGGGAGTTATATATGTGCACACCCAGTTTGCGACTCACCCTAAACATTGCTTACCCATAGTCTCTCTGTAATCTTCTTTCCTCAGCACAGACGTCTCATTAGTCTGCTTCTTGTACACCCACTTCCAAAACCCTTTTTCATGCTAACAAGTCTAAGCGTTGCTTTGTAGTCTTCTGATTCTGCTCCCGGCTTCTTTTAGGAAATATCTTGTGTGGGAACGCTGAAATATTAGCATATAAATAAGCTTGGCTTAATGTCTGTAAAGCACACTGAGATTATGAAAAATATGAGGTAAGTGCTAATAGGGAGTTCTGCAGTTTGCGTGGGAAATCAGTGCTCTAAGGTAGCGTTCCCATTGTTTTATCATCGAGTCTTTGAGTAATGGAGCTGAAGTGCGAATCAGCATGAATGATATGAGAAGCCTGGACAGTTGGGAGCAAAGGAGCAAGCGTCTTCAGTTCTGGTGGTGAGAAACCTGTCTAGCAAACATGTAGTTGGCTCCTGATTTGGACAGGTTCTGATTAGTATTTTCAAAGTTCAAAATAACTGCTCATCATCTCCATACACAAGAACGGAGCATGTAGGTGCTGCTGATCCTGTAGGCAAACATGAGTTCAAGAGCACAAATTAAAGAAGGATATGTTCACTAAACAGATGCTACCAAGACTCAGCAAGCAGTGTAGAGAGCCAGCAAGTATGGAGAGCTTTAAATCTATCTCGATACACCTTTGAATATTTTGGGTTGTCTCCACCTGCTTTGATGTAATATATGCTCATATTTCTTAAAGAGCTTCTCATTCGCTTGTGTCGTGTGCTGGGATTTGGTTCTTTGTAGGTTGTTACCAACTCTGTCAGAATGATCCACTAAGGTGCATGCTGTGTTCTCCAGAAAAAACAGTCTGTTTGAAATAAAGATTTAAATCTTGTCTGGCATTGAATGAGTTTCAGTTCTTCAACAGTAGTTCATGCACAATAGTGGCAGACTTTGTAGATTTTTCCCTCGTGTAGATGAGACCAAAATTCAAACCACTGAGGTTCTTGCATGTCAGGTAACCCAGTAAAGAAAGAGATGTGGAAAGTAGGAGATTATACGTTTTTAATCATAGAATTCTCTTGAGTGCTAGATCATGGTGTTGAATAATCCTAGTTTTAACCTTGTGAGAGGTCCTGTCTTCACTTGATAGTTGCAAGGTTGGAAGTTGTTTTAGCCTGCTGTTGGACTCTGAGTTATATGTCCAGTTATATGTCTTTGTGTGTGTTTGTAGATGTTAAAGCCCAGGGTGTTCAAGGCCCTGGCAAGCATATTTTTGAGGTCTGTGTTGCAGGAGAATAAAGTGTTGGCACTGTTAAACCACTGACTAGCCTCCTGTGCCACTACTCCAAGCATTAGATTTGGTCTTGGTAGTGCAGGACAGTCCTGAGAGCGTCTGGCTAAACAGGCTTGCTTAAGTTCTCTGTTGCAAAGCAATTTTGTTACTGTGGCCAAAAGCTTACTCTTTGTTGAAGTCCCTCGAGGTACTTAACAAGGTACAAACAAGTATGTTCCCCCAAGGAACACACCTGTGCACTTTGTAGAGCAGAGATTAATTAGCAATCTACGGACAGCAAGTATTGTAATGGGAGTCCAGAATATTCCACAAGGAGAATCATGGTAAAACATCAGACCGGGAATTACAAACGCCATCTGTGTTGCAGCACAAGAGAGGCAGATGCACCAAAGTACCTGATGGCACAGAAACAGGCAGTTGTGGAGATGTCTGATGGCTTTGTCTATGTGGAAGCTCTGTAACTCGCAGCTTTGCAAACTGTGTAGAGAGATGCAGAGCAGACAACTTTTATGTATAAATAGAAGTGTGGATGCTGGGGAGCGAAGGACAAGAATGTAAGTCCAAATATACAGGTACCTCACAGGATAGGTACAGTTGTTTGCTGAGTAACCACTCAGATATTTACTGTTAGAGTGTTTGAAGTGGACCTTAACATTTCTGGCCCAGGTATGCTATAACAGACTTATTTCTCAGCTGTATCAAGAATGGAACATAATACTGTAGCCCAGTCCAGGGACTTTTCTTTCTTCATATGCTTTTTACAATGAGTAAAGAATATGTACAGTCTGCATGTGTGGTTCAGAAATGGTTGCTGTCGTGTAAAATACTTGAAATGCCGGCAGACTGAAAGGCTGAAGGTTCAGCTGTTGCTTTTGCTCTGTGCTTGTGACCAGCACGTTGCAGTTGAACTTGCTGATGATTTTGTCTCTGTAGAATTTCCTTTCTCGGGAGAGAAACGGATTCAGTTGTGGCTTCCTCCAAACCATCATCCTCTCCGTAGCATTCAGAATAGGGAAACGGCCATTAGGATGAGACAAATACATCCACGTGCTATCAGTTGTTGGGAGGGTCTGGGAATGAGATTGCATTGCTCTGTTAGTGAGGTGAAACTGTCACGCGCATGACCAAATACCCTGTTGCCTGGCTTAAGGTCAGGAATTTCTAGGTTGTGGAGTTATTTGTCCTTTCTGTATAGCTTATTGTACATTATGTGAATGATGCAACCTCTAATCTACAGCTGTTGCTGTGGGGTTTTCCCTGTCTAGAGAGGTCACAAATTGATTATGCTGTTGGTGGACATCAGACTCCAGATCATAGTATGTGGAAGGCATGGGACGGAAATCCTGTTATTCTGGGCAAACAGATACTTGCATGCCTGGGACCAGCTGCAGGAAAAGCTGAATGGATGGCAGTGTTGGCATGTGTCCTTCCCATCTCCAAGGGCATGGTGTGTGTGATGTGAAAGCTGGGCTAATAAGTTAAAGCTGTACAAGCCCAACTGCTCTGACATGAGCTACCTTTACAGGAGAACTCTTGAGTTTTAACCCATTTGTTTCCCTTTCAGCCTGATAAATTAATTTCACAGTTAACTATGCAAAGCTCTTAGGAAATATCTCACAATGAAATTTCACAACTGGCCTCTTCCAACTGCAATTCCTTTAGCTTTGGAGTGGTTTTGGAGTTTCATCTTGTAAGACGTTGTGAAATCAGCTTTTTTACTTGGAACCAACCTCTGTGGTAATGGTCACTGAAAGATATTTCAAGTCATCTTTTACTGGGTTGAGGCTTTGTTTTCGGAAAGGTTGAATCAGGCTGATCTCCTTGTTACAGGATAGGATAGGGAAGCAAAGGTCAAGAGTAGCAAGTCAGAGCATAGTTTTTTCATACGTCTTTTTGCTTTCCAGGTCCATAACGTTCATGGAGCATTCAATGCCTTGGAGGGAGCAGACAAACTCAGCTCAAATCGTACGTATTCTTGGTGATTAAAGGTCTTAGTCACCCTCTGCAGGGGGGAAAACAGGGCCATTCATGCAACACTGGTGTATCCAGAAGTCTTTAATCTGCCTCTTTAACCAAAATGATCCAGACATTGCTAACTGACATTTCCATTTTCTCCAGTACCATAGAGAAGTCTTAGCCCAAAAGGTCCTTTGCAGCCCTTCTGCAGCCTGGACATTGTCTCCAGCTCTGTTATGATCGTTATGACCGACTCGGAGTTACTGAGTTTTTTATCCATATCCTATTCCTACAGCTTCCCTTTGTTGCTGTCACCACCACCAGAACTTTTCCTTGTTCTTGTGTTGCAAGTTAGCTCTTACCTTAAATTCTACCCTGTGGCTGGATGACCAGCAACACAAAAAGAAATTTCCAGTGCATGCTACAATTCAGCGTAGTTTTTCTCCTTCGAGTGTTCAGGCTCCCGCAGGATATCAGTCTTGTCCACTTCTTGGAACAAAATTTCTATGGCTGTTCCTGAAGCTAGACAATTGTGTTTTGGTTTGCTTTTTTTTTTTCCTCCAGGAGCCAAATGTCATTGTGTTACTCTTGGCCAAAGGATCTTGCAGAGAAATCATTTAGAATTCTGTTTTAGAACTGTTTCAGCAGATACAAAAAATGGCACAAGCCATTTAAATAATAAAAAAATGAATTAATAATTGTTAAGCAGCTGTAGGAGAAGGAAGAAGAGAAAGAAAGAAAGATGGGTGCACAAGGAATGGGACTACACAGGTTGTGATGCCTCAGCTTTTTCTGTCAAAACAAGCTCAGTGAGCTGCAGCTCTAACCTTAGCTAGTTTTTGATTTAACCGGGACAGCTTTTTGTGGTGTTGATAAGTCTTATCATTTATAGCTGCAAGCAGTTAGGAAGGTTCAAGTGACCCAAACTCATCTCCTTGGGTCGTGGTGCTGCAGAAGTCTTAGAATGGTGGGCAGGTTCTGGTGTCATCCGAGTACCTTACAAAGTTTTGTACAAAGGACATACATGTAGGATGTGAAATTGTCACTTTGTCACAGAACCCGAGGTGAGGAGGAGGGAGATACCTTTTCTGTGACTGACTTGTTTTAGTTGATTTCGCACGTTTACTTTGAAATGTTATGTAGGCTGTGATTCCTTTCTCTGAGTGCTAACTTACACTTTCCTTTCCTCTCCTCTCCTGAGTGCAGCTCTTGCATCTCATGATTACATATTGAAGATAGTCCCGACGGTGTACGAAGACATGAGCGGCAAGCAGCGATACTCATACCAATATACTGTAGCAAATAAGGTAAAGCAGCAGGTAGTTCTCAGAGAAGCTCCCCATTGCAGCCCAGTGGATGCATGGAGGATCTTCAGTCGTCATTCCTCCTCCCTCTTGCTCCTCTGCTCTGCAGCCGTGTATATTTGTCTGTAGGTGCGCAGTAGCCTCTACTGGGAGAAGGAGGAACTGAAGCTCTTCAGACTGGGCCTTCCTGTTGCTCCTGGTGCTGGCATTTGCTAGGGTTGGGATTGGGAGGGCTTGTCAGAGCAGGTGGTGGTATTGTTTTAATTCTAGAGAAAGGTATTTTTACTCCTGACTTTCTCATACATCAGTTTACCTGATCTAGATTTCTATAAATTGTGTGGAAGGTTTTTACATGCTGCAGGAGCTCTTCTGATTTGTGTCAAGATGCATCTGGATGGAAACTGCAATCCAACTGAACATACCAAACAGCACTTATATGGTTTTATTAATAAAACAGTCTCAATTGTGATGAATATATCAGACAAATAAGTTAACAGAGTTTTTAGCTTTTTACAAATGTTGATTTCAGATATTAAGCCACCGAACCTGCAGCAGCAAGTATGTACTGGTTGACTATTTCACAGTGCCTACTTTATTATAGTGGATTACGGTAGTTATTGTAACTTTATAATTCTTAAATTAATTTACATTGAATGTGAAAATATTTGTATTTTAATAATATAATGTATTGAACTTTAAAAAAAAAAAAAGACCCTATTTACTTTTTAAGGTAAAAAGCCTCTTTCAGTTTAAAATTATTTGCCAGTCAGGTGCTAAGTGAAAGTCCAGAATCTGTTTATAATATTTAATTACTGCTAGTTTGCCATAACTGAGAGTCAACCATGCACTCTCATGGACTATTTCTCAGATTAACATTCCTGTCTAGTGACTTTTGGGCTTACTTTCATAGTGTGTCCCAATGATTTGGATGTCTCTCTCTATTCAGATTACAATGTATTTGTTCTGCTTAATGTCACAACTGTTGTTCTGATAAGACTCTTGCGACGCAAGTTCTGAAAGTAATTTGGAAAATAGACAGCAGGAGCTTTTGACACTTCTGAGAGCAAATGGAGGCGTTCGGCCAAGACTGACTCATTAGGGCAGGATCGCTGGTGGGGAAAAGGGGAGAGGAAGGAAAAAATGAGGTCAGTTCTATCAAAACTGAAGTGCAGAGAAACAGTGCTGCCTCTGCGTTTTCTTCTCATTAAAAATAAAAATTCTCTTATCGGTGCTTTAGTCCTTGACTCCCATACTGATCGGTGGGAAACAGAAATCGGAAGCCATTGGAATAGCCTGGCACAGATTGACTAGTATGAAGAGATTAATAGTGTCTTAAGTGTGGACTGTCTGTCTCCTCTCCCCTTTTACCTCCTAGACCCTCTGTTTCCTCACTTCCCCAGATAGCCACTCTCCCAAGATACGCTGCAGAACTTCTGCAATGAATGCTCTGAAAATATTATGACTAGGGATTTCAGCCGCATTCTGCTTCTCTTGTCATGCATGGAGAAAAACCTGAATAGAGGGAAATTTGGGATTTATATGAGATTAATGAAGGAGATAGATGCTGTTTCACTAGCTCCCTCTGAGCTCACAGAGAGTAAAATTATCTTTTTTGTATCATGCTCATGGGTGTCCTATTGCTTGTCCTTTCTTCATCTTTCTAAAGTATATGAGGTTGTCTTTGCCTCTGCCTGAAGGAGAATTAAAACAGAAGAGGTCATCTGAGTTGGCAGGCATGTCGTAGGGCTACAGAAGGGAAGAGCAGCTGGGGTACAGAGGCAGCGTGTGCCATGCTGGTCCTGATGGCTCTCCTTAGGTTGCTGAGTCCCCAGCCTGCTTTTCTTTGCTTTTTCTTCAGTCTGTCAAGGTAAATGTCCTGATCCTTGAGACTTGATATATATTTCCACTGAGAGCACAGCCAAAACACTAGCTCAAAAAGATGTGACTTTTGATGCTAAGTTGATGTTAGTATCTGTTCTACATTGGCATTGTGCAGTATGTCTTGCTGGGGTGTTGTCCTATGGCTGATTGATTGCACTGTACCTGTTACTAAAGGAACGCCTTAAAGGAGATTATCACTGGCAATCTGAAGATGTCTCTCCTGAACAAGCTTGAACCTTTGCCAATAATTTTCTGTATACAGTTTCATTTTGGCTTTCAGCATGATTTTTAAACATGGTTTAAACATGGCTCTATATGATTCATACTTAATGGACAAAGCATTGACATTGTCGGTCCCAGTGCGAACGGGGCCTCACAGGCGGGAGCTGCTGCTCGCTGTTCTGAGTGCATGGATAAGAAGGGATTTTCAGGTTCTTGCAAACTAAATTCTGTTTGTTTGATGAATATCCCACTATACGATTTACATACTGACAGTACAAAAACTTCGCCTGCAACCACTTAGAGACTGCTTGTATTTAAATAGAACAGATCTAAGTTAGAGAAATCAATGACAGCCTTTCTGTTTACTTCTGTAACTTTGAATGAAGGTGAGAGTAAGCACCATCACTCTCTGTTCCCAGCCATATCATTATCAGACTGTAAAGAAATTATTTTCCTATTTGATAAGGGTGGGGGGTGAGCAGTCATACAGGAATTAACTGTTTGCTTCTTTCAGTCTGATCATTAGTAGATAACAGTGGAGTAAGGGATAGACCCACAGAAGCAGTTTTAATGCAGACTGTGTCTGGAAGGAGATTGCTCACATTTTCTGCTATTTTTCCCCTACTTTCTTTTCTAGGAGTATGTAGCCTACAGTCACACTGGCCGTATTATCCCAGCTATCTGGTTTCGTTACGATTTGAGTCCCATCACAGTGAAATACACAGAGAGGCGACAGCCTTTGTACAGGTTTATCACATCGGTGAGTTACTCTAAACCTCTAATTCTCCTTTCTCCTGCCTGCCTCTCATTTCTCTTGTGAGCGTTTCTCATCCAGAAGAATTGAGTTTCTGCTTCAGAGCATTGTGACATAATTGAAATAAAGGAGCACATCACTGCAATTGTACTGAAGTGTAAGTGAGGTAACTGGTAAGCCCTATGCTCTGACAATTTGATTTAATAGCTAGGCACAAGAAGAAAGAAAATTATCCTATTCCAGAAGTGCCAAACTCTGTCTAGGCAGGATGGGCACTATTGCAGCATGTCAGAAACTTGGAAGTAAAGCTAATGTGGTATGCAGTAAAGCATGCGGCAATAAACCGTCTCTCTAATGATGAGATCTAACTTGCAGAGAATGCAGGGCAGTTGTTTTATTCAGTGCTGCTGCTTGGCTTAATATGGGTATGCCAGTTCCAGGCATTTACTCCTGGGTAGAAGTGGAGAAGAGCTGCATTATCAAATTCCAGAGGTGTTTTCCTGACAAGTTATATTTTGATCTCCAGATAACATCCTGCAGTACTGATCTCAGCATCTATAACAAAGCTGTACTGTCCAAACTGCCAGTTAGGCAAAGAGCTATTTAAAGATCTTCCAGAACTTTAAGAAATGTATCCTGAAGGAGTTGGCTTAAAATTTAAGCTGCAGTCTGCTGTGCCAGTGAGGCATGGTAGAATGTGAAGTAGTTGATAAATAGGCTGGAATGAAGACCTCAGATTTTGATTTTTAAACTGTTTGAATATTTTAATTGGAAGTAACATAAACAGTGTGGCTGTGTTGCACTTGAAGATTTTGATTTTGCAGCTTCTGATAAACACCAAGTTCCCTTCACTTAGCTTCAGAAATGCATGTGATTTCTAGGATACACAAATACCAAGACAAAGGGGCTTGAAGTAAAATCTAAATGTCGTGGTTTAAGACCTTCTCTTCTTAGCACATCTGTTTGGTTTCAAAACATAATCCTAAAAAAGGTCAAACATCAGCATTTTATGACTTCGCATCTCTCTAACAATATGCTCTCATACGCATAGGTTTCTTACACATCTTGTTGGGGATGAGGGTGTGGAGTTAATGGGAAACAGTGCTTGGAAAGGCTTGATAGCTGGCATTATTCTTTGTCATGTCTGTTGCTTACATTGATTTACTATTAATATGCCATTGTATGCATATAAATAGCATCTTTGTGGAATTTGATACTGTGCTTCAGAATTTACATAAGGAGTCCACAGGAGAGGCTTTCCTCACTGATTGCCACAATGACCTTTTGGATTTGAGATGGCCCTAGCTAGAATTTTGCCTGATTCTGTCTGTAAAGTTAGCCAAGCACATGCTGGCTGCTAGACTGCTGAAGAAGAGTTTTACAATGGATTTTTGTCTACTTTGTTTGGTCTTATAAATGGCTGTAGTCTCAAACAGCTCACTTGGAGCCATTCCAATTGAACGTCCTTCCGATGGAGATGTGTGGATGACGCTGATATCTGCAGTAGCTGTTAGTACGTCAGGCAGGTGTGCCATACCCTTTTCAGACGTGCCTGACTTAGAGGCAGATCCTTGTTAGAGATGCTATACTGTGGCTATCGGTCTGGACCATCTGGCCCTGGTAGAGATGACCTGCTCTTGCTCACTTTTAGGCTAGGAATGTTTTCCAGCAGGGCAGCCTTGGCTGTGTATGTACTTTAAGTTTTACAGCGTTCAAGGTGGCATTGAAAAGG
The DNA here is from genome assembly GCF_000690835.1 of Fulmarus glacialis. Taxonomy (NCBI): domain Eukaryota; kingdom Metazoa; phylum Chordata; class Aves; order Procellariiformes; family Procellariidae; genus Fulmarus; species Fulmarus glacialis. The sequence goes on along the minus strand of NW_009218488.1, from coordinate 9,132 downwards.
TTGGAAGGGGGGAGCAGTGCTGCGGAGGATCAAAACACCTTTTGTCCTAGGTTTCCTTGCCCTGTTTTGATGACGTGATCTGTTCCATTGTCCTTTCCGCTGCTTTAGCCCCTTCCTGTATCTCCAGCGTGGCCTTTTGCATCACAGTTGCTCTGGAGACCAGTTAGTGATAATCAGCACTGGGCTGAGGTCCAGACAGAGATTGTGCTGGGGCATCTGGAGTCGTTGCCGTATGGGCTGGCCATGGAAAGCATCAGCTTTTTCTGAGCAGCAGCTGCTTAATTTAAAAACCACAAGAGGGGCTGTAGGGTAGGGGGGGGATCACCTGCAACTCCTGTTAGTGAGCAGATTGTTTACTACGGCACCCATGTGGCTTTCAGTAAATTTAAATGTGTCCCGGGGATAAGGGAGGATCCTGTGGGCTTGAAAGAGACTTTAGCAGTTAGAGATGTGACGCTGTGGCTAAGTGTGGCTGCCTGTCACGGGAAACGGTATCCATGTTGGAGGGAAGGATATGCTGTGGAGGGACAACCCAGATGGGAGAGGGGTGTTGGCTGTTCAGCAGAGAGCCAAAGGAATCTCATTCTGCTGCTGGGAAGGTTATCTGATGCTCTTTGTTAGTAATGAGTTTGCCCCCAAAAAACTTCAGCGCTGCTAAGGGCAGCATTATAGCACTATAGCAGTGTTCCCAGGTCTTCTGTGTTCCCGACGGACCCTCTCTAACTCATGCCTGCTCCGTGGGTTTTTGTGGTGTGAAGAATTATCCTAATTTTCTGTACCATGTGAGAGGTGCTTCCTGCGCAGGACAAAAGGTATTGGTTTAGCATAGATTTTACTTTACATGTCACGCTTCAAAAAATTCAGTACTAAATAAGATTTTCTGTTGCTTGTGGGTCAGTGCAGCCACTGTTAACTGTGCTGTGAATTTGCCATGGATCCTGGGGTTAACCACAGATACCTGGCACAGTGTTAAACACAATAGGTTTTGCCTGTTAAACTGTACTGCTTAAAATCAAGGCATCTCCCCATAAAGAGAAGCCATTCATGGCCTCGTGGTTGAGGTTATGGAGCAAGGGGGAAAGTTTCACTGCTGAAAATTTATGAGTTCCTCTAAGTGGCCAAACTGAAAGAAGGTTTTATCATGAGGTCAGTCTAAGGGCTGGGAGGAGAGAGCAGGCAGAAAACAAGCCAAAGTTCTTGGTGAAGCATTCAAAATCCAAAGAAAATAATAGAATTTTTTTTCCTGATATGAGAGGACTCATCTGCTCTCTAGGTATGAAAAAAATTAAACTGGAAATAATAAGGGGAAAAATGGCTGCAGTGAGAATTATTTCAGCCGTGGGACCTGTTACTGACAGGTATCATAGACTCAGTCCTGTGGCGTTTTAAAAACTAAGACAGCATTGTTCTACAAGATGTGCTGCAGGTCATCCAGAAATCTCCGAGTGGGATTCTGCAGCTTACCTTATTAGGAATTAGCTGGGGGTCCTACTGGTCCCCTCTGTCCTTAAAAGTAATTTTCAGATTTTAGGACATCCCAGAGGTCCACACTCACGTATCTGACACTTGCCTTTCTGTCATTTTCCTTGCAGCCTTGCCTCCTCCTATATATCTGCTTGTGTTTTCCTTTAGACTTCAGTCTGCATCCCAACCACTAACCTATAATCGTATTCTGTTCAAAACCCTGATGCGTACCCCACATTGCATGGTCTCTCACTGCTGTCATTATTACACTTCTATATTCCTTTTCCTTCCTTTTTTAATGGTTGGGCCTGAGTCAAACTGTAACCTCATGGAGCCAAACACAGATCATTCCCGGTATAAAACTCCATTAAATACAAATAAGTGCATGATGCCTAACTTCCTTCAGTGGTGCTAAGGATCAGCACTCCATAAGTATTAGAACTGTAATGATAAAGAAACGCGGTGGTGCAGCTTCTGTGCAGACCTAGAGACCAACCCTGGTGCTGCCTTTTTGTTGTGACAAAAAAACAAGAGGGCTGTGTGCGTGCTGGGAGGCAGGCTCCAAGCAAATACCAGGTGTGTGTGACTCATAAACACTCAGCACTACAGAGCTGTGCAGATGAATATATATTTTTTTCTATTCCCCACTCCCTTCCACTGCTGCACTGAAATCAGATTTTCCTACCATATGATGCAAAATCTTAGTGTTGGACGGTTTTTCTGTTTGCGGTGTAACATCTCCTGTCAGCTGAGCTGCTGTGGACTGAAATAACCCAACACCATTGCGGTCATTTTCCCTGAAAAGTCACCCTGCGTCATGCTCCGAGGGATAGCAAGGAGGGGGGCACAGAGGGCAGGAGCTGGACTCGTCCCCTAAATATACTGACTTTGCCTCAGGCTGGTGCTCTGGTTTTTGAAGCCTTTATCTGCTGGAATGCCAACTGTCCTGCAAAAGCCACGTTTACTGCAGCTCCTCATTTCACCGAGCTCACTAAACGCATCTATCCTGGTTATAAATACGAATGTAAATGAGTGCTTTATTTCTTGCTGCCTTTGCTCACTATTAATGAGCTGTTTGTTCTGTTGCCACCGCTAACCCCCTGCTGAGCAGAACGCTGCTGCTCTTATGTTACTTTTTTGTCTGTAACTTTGTGGGCTGTAGTGCTGTGTGGGAGAACAGACATGGCACGGTAGGTCTGGTGTGGCACCGGTTCCCTTTGTGTCAGTTGTATTGCATCTCCCTGACACCCTGCTACATTGGCTTACGGATTTTGGGTTCCTCTCTCTTGGCTTCTAGCTCACAGCAAAATCCCCCTTTTCCTAGGCAGGCCCTTCTCAGAACATAAGCACTGTATCTTGTCCCCTTCTCACTGACCTGGTGTCTCTTCTCAGAGCCACCTAATCCTATGCAATGTAAAAGACCAAATTAAAGCACAACGCAGTTATGAAGTCAAAAATGTGGGAGTTAGGAAATGCCAGGTCCTGTGTAATTATAACTTGGCTGTTAAATGTTATTAGGTTACATTATTGTGTATCATACTTTCCGTGTGAACCCTGCCTTGTGCAGAGCGCGGGGTGGGGTGGCACCCTGTGAGCAGCGTTTCTTCCCATCCTACGGTATTTGACTGCTGCCTTGTTACTAGCAGGTGGTTTGTATTAATCCGGTCCTGAGTACAAGTCTCATGTTTCCACAAGGACTCTGAGACAGCTTTTGTAATGGTATCGAACCCTTCAAATGTGTTTTCCTTCGCGGTTTCTCTGGGAGGCAAGTTTGGCGTTGTCCCCATTTCGTACGTAAGGGAATTGAAGCAACGTGTTGCAAAGTCCATAACTGGTGCCCCCTGGTTTTGGGTGCTCCAAGCCAAAGTACCTTTGTCAGAATACTTTTGTGTTTTTCTAGCACTTGAGAACAGAGATAGGTTGTTATGCTAATCAGGAGATTAATTTTTTCCCTAAGTCTGTTCTTGAAAGTGATTATGTGTTTTTACTGATGTTTAAATAATTCAACCTGAGACATCTTGCATGGAAAACTTTGGCCCACAACGAGTTAAGTAGGCAGTGCTTTTGTAAGCAGCCCTTGTAATGGAAAGTGTTAGACAGACTTAGCTGTAGGTGTCACTGGTAGCTAGGTTTCTCTGTTAGTCACTGTCCTTCACACGCTATTTATGTGTCTTTTGCCTGTTTGCAAATACTGTATCTTGTGAAATAGGGAAAAGACTACAAGGCCGTGGTATTTATAATAGAAAACAGTAGTAGGAAGATATGAGCAATACAGAGCTTCTAGAAAGCTTTGTTAGGTGGAGTTTAGCCCAGAAAGGAACAGCATTCATGCTGTAGGCTCCTAGGAACTGAGATTTATGATTGGCTCAGGCTATGATGAGTTCAGGATAGCACTAAGTTATTCCACTGTAAGGAATGGTTTTCCTGAATGATTGTCATGTAATTATGTCCCCAGTACTGTTACCCAGTTCTTACTATGCTTCCAGAAAATACCCTAGCAGTAGGCAATAATATCTTCCCCCCGCCAGTTTCCAGCTGTGTAAAATTTTCCCTCATCACTGACAAACCTGTTTCCTCTCTCCGTACATTTCAGATATGCGCCATCATTGGCGGAACATTTACTGTAGCTGGGATCCTCGACTCCTGCATTTTCACAGCATCAGAGGCCTGGAAGAAGATCCAGCTGGGGAAAATGCAGTAGCGGTGAAACTCTACCCTAGTCTCCAAGGACAGGAGCAAAGATTGAGAAATCTACCACTACCTGTTTTTGTCTTTATTTTCTATTTGATTGAATCAGTAAGTTTTTCTCTAAATCAGGCTGTTCAGTGAAGACGTCTTCAACAAATCAAAGAAATCTCCATGCATTTCAGAGCTCTGAGAGTGAAAAATCAATGGAATCAGGGCGTGGATTTCAATTCTCTCCCCCCAGAAAGAGAGGTTGAAATGCCATATATGAAATACACCGTCAGATCTATGTAAGGATGACAGTCTGTTCTCTGGGGGGTTCCTAAGGCAGTGTACAAACTAGGTAGTAGATTGCAAAGAGTTGAGCTGTCTTGTGGCACTTTTTGGAATTCTGTTGGGTTTGCATGATTAGACAATCGACTTTTGTATAAGGCAAAATTATACATTAGGAAGAAATTCCACCCGTGGTGCCAAAAAGGTGATGTATCTGTTGGAGAGGAATGGAAAGTGTTAGTCCCCGTAGCAAACTTTAGAGACAGAGGGCAGAAATAACATCAAAAAATGTTTTGTGCTTTTATTGAAAGCTCTTTTGTTCAGATATGACCTTTCTAATGAAATGTGCAAACGAGAAGAGGAAGCCTTCCCGCAGCTACTTTTTCCTGGGTAATCTGTGATCCAGGCAGTGGAGGGCCTTTCTTTTACTCTGGATGTAAAAGTGGTTTCATTTCTTCCCAGAAACTGAATATCCAGTCTTGTGTTTACAGGTGGCATGAAGTAAAAACCAAACTGAACAACACAGTTTTATGTGGCCTTTGCTTTGAAAGGGAATAGTTGTCTTTACAGCATTAGCTTTTATTCTTTCTTACGTTTTTTAAACACAGACCACCCAACAGTCTGGATTCTGCACTTCTGCTTTATTATTATTGTTGTTATTTTGAAAAGGGGTTGTATATTCTATGTGTTCAGAAAAATGGTGCAGTCTTCTGAGTGGGTGATGAGCACAGCTTACTGTCTTGCTTTGTGTGTGTGTATTGAATACACCTGTCAAACACAGGAAGTCTGTCTTTTCAGGGTTTAAGGTGCCTCCCTTTTCCTTTAAAATTCAGTCAGGCATCTTTTCTGAGCCCTAGACTGACACTGTTCACCCACAGGTACACCAGTAGCAGGGCAGGCATTCACGCAAGCTGGCCCCTGCTAGTAGTTGTTTTGGTTTATTCCTTAAAATGGTACCTGAGCTTCCATGCCCATTCATTCAAGCCTTGTCTTCTGGGGCCTCCAGTAAATGGAGGCGTGAGGGGAAAACTACTGCCAGGTGTGGCTTGCATGTAATGGTAGACATGAGTTCACTAAAATTAGACCAATACCCCCCAGTGCATTTTCCATAGCCTCCTAAATGTTCCTTGAGTAGTAGCAGTCTCTGCATGCTTTGTAAATGTCTGAGCTGAGGATACACAAATTTTAAGTGTTCCAGGATGGATAAAAATCATAAAATAAAAATCTTTAACTCAATTAATGCTGTAAATTCTAAGACAGGTGCAGGATTTCTCTTGAATAATATCTACTGCCCATTGCCCTTTCCTGGAGGCAAAAGTATCCAAACATTATGCTGTAATAATATGAATCTTTGAATATTCAGTGTTAATGCTAGAGTCAGATGCATTTCAAAAGTATTCCTAATACATATCCGTTGAAATTGTCTCGTTGCTTTGGAAGTAGGGAAGGTAGCCAGTTTTATCCACACACCAAAAAGAAGAAGCCAACCACCCTCCCCCTGCCATCCTCTGCCCTGTAGTGACTTTGGACAAATTACGGCATTGGAATTTTTTCCCTGTTGTTATTATTATGGACTGATTACTATTACTTTAGGTGTAAACTGGATTGTGTAACTTCCTGTATCTGTTAACGTATGGATAGATTTTATACATTTTTTTCCATTTACAAAAATCAACTTGAAAATGAGATGCTTGTCTTCATTTCAGCGCGTGCGTCCGCGTGCCCGTGAGCAGTACCCACTGGATGGCGGTGGCTGCCCGGTGGGAGCCGGGTTTTTCCATTGCAGTTGCTTCTCTTGCTGGCTGAAGGATTTCCTCTAATCCACTGTGACCAGCTTACAGCAAAAATACCCTAGTTTTTCCTTTTGAGTTTGTTGAGTCTTTCCCCACAGCTTGTGAACCCAGTGGATTACAAGAATGTCATTTTTAATATCTTAGCACTGCATCCTTCTCCTGAGCTGTGCAAGAGAAGATCTTTGTAGTGCGGTGGATTGTACTGTTAGTTTTCTGATATTTCTTCCTTGGTACAATTTGTTTGACACAAACAAGCAAAGCTGGTTGCAGATTCCTTGTGTCCCCTGGTGTGTTATTTCTGCCATTCTCCCCATCCTCTGTCTGAATTAAACGCTGCCTTGTGCGCAGTCCAGGCCAGTTCTCTAAACCAGACCAGTGAAATTGTTTGGCTTTTTTTGGAAATAACAGATGCATACTTCAGTGTGCCTGCTTTTTCTGCCAAAATGTCCATTGCAATAACCTCATAAATCACATTTTTTTGCTAGATGTGGAAACCAAATTGTAATCAAGTTCTGGCAAAACTCTGCTGGAGAAACAGTCCGCACCTTAGTTCTCTAAACCAGGTCTAAGCCTTTGAGTACTGCCAGGGCAAGGCTACCTTGTGGGTCTGCTGTAAGTTGTGGCGAGCTTGTCCTTCAGACGTGGCTGGCTTGGGTCGTGTAATGATGCTGGATCATGTGTTTACAGAAGAATCTGCTCTTCATCTCTCCAAATGTGAAAGTGAGGTAGTTACTGTTGTAGCAGTCCTGCCCCGTGCATACATGTCTCATTAGATTTCACTTTTATTTTCAAACACTTTCTAGGGACGAAATATGCTTTTAAACATCAATGCAAACAAAAATAATTTCAAGCCATAGTGGAAGCAAAACCATCAATCGTAGGTGTTCATCCGTATTCCTGACTTTGCTCTTTCAAGTCAGTATTTTAACAGAAATATTTCTGGTTTTCCAAGAAAGACATTCCTTTAGGAGGTAAAATATTTAGAACTTGTATCTATTCCAGTTTAAGTAAGTCCCTCTAAAGCTACACTCCATCATATGGTGAGGACTTGTGGCGTAGGATGCTTTGCAATGGTGGAGTTAAAATTTTTAGCTCTAGGGAAGACTGTGCTTAGGTATATTGTGGGCAGTATGTGGACTGCTGAAAATGATTTTTTAAGGAAAAAGGGGAAATGGGGTAAGAAAAAAAGGGAAATGGGGTAAGAAAAAATTGGAAGACATGCACTTGTGAATGTTTGATCTGATTTATCAAATATTTGCATTCAGCTACCGCTCTGTAAAAAGTGAAATCTGCAGCGTAGATGGTAATGTCTATAGTTAACTTCTGAATATTTTTCATTTAAAGTTGTTTTTTATTTGTGTGATACACAAACTGTTCGGGCTCAAAGTGACTGTGATGAGGATCTGCTTTAGCATAGTCATTTGAAGTTTCAGATGAAATATGTCAGTGAGATATTTCTCAATAGCCCTTGGAAGAAGGGAGAGAGGGGCAGGGGAGGGAGGACGTAGTCCTATAGTGTGTTATGGCGAAGTTTAAAGCACAAGTCTATTGCATTTTTACAGTGGAGATTATTAAGGAGTTCTGGCATTTCTCTTCTAATTTGCAACCTTATGTTAATAAAATACTAGCCTTTTTAGTTCTATAATTAAAAATAAAACTCTCGTGTTTTGATTGCCTTCTTATTGCACTACTATTGCAAAATCAATCTAAAAGGGCTTTTTTCTTTTGTTTTTAATTATTATTTCAGTGAACTAAGCGTTATCACACAATGAAATCACTGTAAGCCAGGTCACTGTGTAGAAAGTTAACACGAGGCTCTTTTGTAATCGGCACTGAGTCATGTCTGGACATTCAGTGCTTGGTTTTGAACAGTACCAAGTGTCCTAACCTCCCTTTTTTTAATGAGAGGTGAGTGGACTGTGCTTGGAACTTGCTGGGTTTGGCTTGGTATATAAAATAACCCGTTTTTTGTTCCCCCCCCCCCTTTAATTTCCTTTTAGCCTTGCTTCACTAAGTATTTAGAAATAAGTGTCTGAAGCAATTATTAAAGATAAATAGTAAAGGGTTACAACACAGTGAATTTGGGCACTATATATCTGCACCATATTAAGAAACCAATTCCTTTTAAGTTCTGGTATTGCTTACTGACGTTGGTGTCTGCTGTACATCTTCATGAAGGAAGAGATCCTGCCCACTTCCAGTTAACCTCAAGTACAGATTGGAACTCAGATTTCCAAAAGTGCCAGGATGGTGCTGAAGGTTCCTTACTCTGGGTAAAAGATGGGTAAAGGCACTGGGAAAGGCGTTTGTCCAACTCTCAGCTTGCTGCAACTCAAAGAGTCCGGAAACTTTTCCAGCCTATCTTTGTAAGCCAAGACCCAATCAAGGGTCTGTACTGCTTCTCCCCCGATTCGTTGGTTCATTTCTACCAGCACCACATTCTGCCATAAATAATTTTCCTTGAGAATAAATTAATGTGTGTCCTGAAAAAAATGTAATATCACCACATGTACCTGAAATGCAAGTGGCTTGTGCAGGTGAGTTAGTTTATGGAGGCGGGGATGCAGGTGACGGTACACACAGGCGCAGAGGCAGGGTCTGGGCTGAGGAATTTGAGCTTGGCAGAAGCCCCAGGAAACTGGTCTCCCTTTTGGCTGAGGGATGTGGGCTTTCCGAGCTGGGCTGGAGCGGGGGAAGCTACTGTGGGGTTTCTCTGTTTTCATCCACGTTCGGGGAGGGGCTGGAGTAGCTGCTGCTAAATAGCTCTGACTTTGGGCACGGTGAAAGGAGGGGATGCGGGAACAGATGCGGGGACGCCCGGGCGGCTACCGGGGATTGATGCCCCGGTGGGTACCGGGCGGATGATGCCCGGGCGGGTACCGGGGAGCGATGCCCGGGTCGGTACCAGGCGGGTGCC